>NC_058135.1:185646643-185740054 GCF_016433145.1 Gracilinanus agilis | reverse complement strand
TGTGTGTGTGCGTATATATATATATGTATATATATATACATATAATACTATATCTATTTTCTTCTGACAAAAGAGATCTTGGAACTAAGCCACACAAGAGAAGATGGTTAAAAGGCTGCAGATAGAGGAGCATAACAACATTTTTCTTTTCCTGACATCTAAATCTATATGTTAGTATGATGAAATTATTCTATTTAATGTTTTCAGATTTTTTCCACTTGAAATTGCCAAAATTCTTTTGCTTTTTGTGTGTGTTCCTTCCCTTTGAACATAAGCTAGCACAATATTTTTCATGCACCTACCTATCTTTCAGTATTATGAGTGACAAAACATGATGAAACTAAGTTCTCTTCCTCAGTAGCAATGCCTATGTATGGTAGGAATCGGGAAATTAGCCCAACTGCTTGGGGTTCATTCCATCTGATTCTAGGCTCTTTTTTGATTTGAAACAGGAGGGAAAATCTAATGTGAGGTGAAATTTGTGTACTGTTCAGTTATTCTTTGGGGGTTTTCTGGTTCAGAAATCTTTAGATTTTATATGGATATCACTCTTTTCTCCTTAATCATTGCTTATGAAGTCCAGAGTCTTTCATCTGAAAGTCAAGCCCCTCTAAAGTCTGTGCCCAAAGGTTGGTTATACCTTATGTAATACCAATTCCCTACATCAACCCCTTGTAGGAACAAAATGCCTTATGCATTCCTGTGCCCATGTCATTGTATATCTTGCACATAGTAGTCACTCAATTAACATATTTTTCTGGTGCATACCAATTAAGGTGGTGTGTTGTTTTATTCAGGCACAATATGTAGTCCAAATAAGTGGTTCTCACACTTTCTGATTAGGTAACCCATCAATCAAAAGGTTCAAGTACATATTTATTTATAAATTATATTCTTTTCCTACTAAAGCAATAACTAAATACATTATAAAGCAACAAAATAAAAAATTTTCAAGATAAAGATGAAATGAAATTAAAATACCATTTCATATATTAATGATGGGTTTTCTGCTCTCACTATATTAGTCCTTTAAGTAAGAACAATATGATAACATATGCTTCATCATAATTTTTATAATCTTAGTTTGACTATTTGTATTGCAGCAATTAGAAGGACTGGGTTTAAGTACACTTTAATTTGATTCTTGATTTTCAGGGCTATGATAGTTGAAAAACAGTCCATAAAGATACTTATATGCAGAAGGAAGAAATTCATTATTGGTTACACCTAGTAAATTATGGCACTCATCCAGTAATTATGCAAAAGTTTTTTTATTGACATTTTACTAGTAAATTTCCATCTCTCCTGATATCAATAAGTTGTTTTTGACAACTAATTGGGAGATGTCATTTTTTATATTTTTAACAAAGATATTCAAAAATAAATAACATGTCACTTAGAAGATTTTTAAATGGGCAGAAAATTATGTTTGAAAGACCATTAATTATGCAGACAAATTTTGCCATACTAAAATTTTAGTATGCAGAAAAAGGTTTTTTAAGTAAAAGATAAATGGTTTTTTTTTTAAATAAGTAACATTTTTGCATAGTTTTCAGTAACCTGGCAAAAAGAGAGTTACTAACCAGAAAGAGAAGGGAATGATTAGTAGTGGCAAAAACTGCACAGGGTTCCAGAAAGATGAAAACTGAGATAATTCTGTGATATAGCAAATAAAAGATTATTAGTAACTTTGAAGAAAGCAGTTTCACTTGACTACTCATATCAAGGAAAATGAGGAATTTTGAAAAATGGAAAAATGGAAGAAGGACCTTGAAAAAAAAGAAAGATTTGAAGAGGAATGGATTTAGAATGAAAAATAAAAAAAAAAAGAGAGATCTACAATGCAGATCTCAACCCATTATTACCTCTTTTTTTTTTCTGTGTAGTTAATTATATCTCACAAAAAAAATGAAAAGGAATGGAGTGGAAGTGGAATGGGTCTTTTATTGGCTTCTTTACAGGATGATCTTAGTGGCAGATTGTAAGTGCATTTGGTGGTAGGATTTCCCCTAATGCCCCTGCACTGCCCTTTCAGATACATTTCTGAGGAGCTAATCTCAGAAAAAGGGAAATGTAGAGAGTTTGTTAGATATTAAATGTCAGAATGATAATAGGAAAGGGGATGGCCAAGAAATTGTGGTCCAAACAAGTCCTTCAATTGGTTATCATAAGAAGACTGCTGATTGGCTATGAAATACCCTAGATGAAACATCATTTATTCATTTTGAGTGCACTTCTACTTTAAGAAACACTAAGCTAGAGAACCAGACAGAATAGCAATGTGGCGATATGAAGACTTTATATTCTATATTAATTGGTTAACATTTCTTACTAACTATTTTGCCATTTCCTCCCTTTCCCTACTTTCACCTGCCCTATCCTTAAATTTAATAGTTTTGTTTTTGTATTTTCAGTGAATTGTGTTTCTTTCATTTTAATTATGAATTCTATTCGTGACTGACAGCTATTTTTACTTGATTGGTCACAACATTTTAAAAAAAGATAGGTTTGGAAGACTATTGGCTTTATATTTTTCCACAGCAAAAAATTGACCCCACTAAGAATCTCCTTTTTAAAGAGAATTATTTCCTTTTTGTTTAAAAAAACAAACAAACAACTTAATCTTATTGAGGTGTCATTGAATTTAACTAAATTTGATTAGCTAGCTTTAAAAGATAAGGCAAGAGAGGAGTTATTTGCACTGACCTATTACTTCAACACTGTCAACTTTCTTCACATCATCTTGGCTCTTCTAAATTGCAGGATTTTCTCTTTCACATACTATTACCATGACTTTTCAGATGGACTCCCATTTTCTAAAAACTGCTCTATCTCCAGACCATTTGACTAGATTGAATGCAAAAGCCCTTTCATCCATTTGGTATGTCACCTCCTTAGAGTCTTTCCATGACTCCCTTCTGCCAAAATCCTGTCATCTTTGTGACAAGTCTTCTCTGAATTAGTTCTTTAACTTTATATCCCTTACATCATGCTGTCTGCTGCTTCAATACTATTTTGTAGAAAATGTCTCCAATTCTTTGGGCCTTCAACAGGTTTTTATGTAAATGGAAACCAACACCATATATATTCATTTCCTCCTATTAGGTGATTCTTGAGGGATCAACATGTGAGTATAAATTTATATTAAAGAAATGTTTTATCTTGGAATACCTATCCTGAAATTAATGTTAGATATTTTTTTTAGTAAATTGTGTTTGTCTCATCCCAATTGGATATTCTAATCATGACTCATAACTACTATACTCAACTAATTACTTGTTGTTTTTTTAAATTTAGATATGGTTGGAGGACTATTATCTTTATATCTTGCCAAAGCCTAATCCTGCTAAGGATCCTTGTTTTAAAGATAATCATTGACCTTTTTTTTTTTTTAAAGCAAGAAAATTCAGTCTTATACAGGAGATGACTACCAATTCTTCCTGTTACTCCTTTCATTTGCCTTATCTTAGATAGCTACCTTTAAAAACTAAGGCAAGCTTTCCTTTTTTTCCCCATTAAATGCCAATAATACTGCATGAATGAAAAAATAATCTTATATTCTACTTGAGGGAAATAGATTCACATGGATAAGTAAATACAAAATATTTCCAGTGAAGGACTCAGTATGAGCAAACTCTGGGCTTATACAGACTTTGTCCAATCTTGGGGCTGACCCAAGAATGTAATTTGTCTTTGGCTCAATGCTCCCATCCAGAAATTACTCTGGGAAAATCTCCAAATATAGGTAAGGATTGCGTCTAAGGTTTTTACAAACATGAATAAAAGGGGCATAGAGGTTGCATACAAACCTTCAAGGCAACAAATACATTTTGAGTAGAGTATGACTTTTATTCTATCCTAAATAATCAACCATATCTTTAAAAACTTTCCTAAAACAAACCCAGTGAGTAGGTAAGAAAAAAGATGATTATCCTCATTTTGCAAATTCTGAGACTGAGGTAAAATGGCTCGTTTATAGTCATAGATCTATTAAAAGAATATTCTAGAAGTTGTACTGAAACCCATTTCTAAGCCTTCCTTCCTCCAAATCAAAATAACTTATAAAAGAATATAAGTTCTTGGAGAACAAGGATTATTTCAGTTTTTGGTCTTTGGCTAACACAATGTCGAACATTTAGATGGTATTGAAAATATTTGTTCATTATTTAACTTTATCCCTTTAACAGTGGAAATGGCTGCCTGAAGAGTTATTTTTTCACATCTTCACATCAAAGGACAGTGACACATGTATGTCTATGCCTGCTTCCATGGCAGTTGAGGTTGGCATAAACCAGTCTGGTGTTTAAGTTAAGTTTGACACTCATATAATGAATATCCCCACCAGAGTGTTGACCCAACAGTCTGCCTAAGGAAGAGAGGACCAAATCAGGTTAGAAATAGAGAACACCAAAACCATTATACCAATTAGCTGTGGACCTGTGAATAGCAGCAGTATTTCAAGCCCAGGAGGAATACTTATTTTTAATTGTATGTATGTACATATGAAATAACATATTATATCATTATTGCTTGCATAATAATATATTTCACGTGTGCACATGTGTAGATACATATTCACACATTTTATATATGTGTGTACATATATATGAGATATATATATATATCATATATTTCCAGATGATTCATTTATCAACTTCAACAAATAATTGCCATTCATTTGACTAACTTAAAGAAGTAAGGGCAACACACTTTTTATATTTTATATTTCACAATTTTATAATTCTGGTTGTCAGGCAGTTTTTCCTTACAAATAATACAAGAGTTTCATTCTCTGCCCCTGAAAACTTTATATTAATGTAAGAGCTTCCCTCACCAGAAGAAAGAGTTGGACCCCATGAGGAGGAAGCAGGAAAACATGTTTTTCATCTGTAGAATAAAGATAATAATATTAATTTGAAAGATCTACGATAAAGAATTGTTGTGAGGTCCAAATGAGCTAACATATGCTAAACATCAAAACTTCCAAGTATCATGTGTCAATTATAATTATGATCTTTAAAAATAAGAATGTCTTTGTTGTATAGAACAAGTAGCAGTATAAATTCCTGAGCCTAGAATTCCAGAGACTTGGATTCTGGTCAAAACTTTGCTTTTCACTAACTATGTAGCCTTGGGGAAATGTTCCATCTATGTAAATTCAAATTTCTTCATCTGTAAAACCATAGTAGGTGAGGAGAAGTCAGAATTTGGAGAAAAAAGCAGATATTGAGAACCCTTCCATCAAATAAACAAAGGGTGCTTTCAAGGAGTTTGCCCATTCAGAAGGAAATTCTTTAGATTAAATATCTATATGTTTTACATCATATAATATTATGTTGATATTTATATTGAATTATTTGAACATTTGGCACATATTCATTAAGTATCTATTAAGTAGCATGTTCTATGCTAAGTATTAGGAAAACAGAGAAAAAAGCAAGCAACACCTGCCACCAAAATTCTTGTCTTCTGTTGGGAAATAATGAGAGGATTATAGATTAAAAAGATAAAGCTTAATTTCACAAATATTTACTGAATTCCTTGTACTACATATGTCACTCTTCTTGATATTAAGGTTACCCAACAGTCTCTATCATCATGGAGTTTCATTTCTCCTGGAAGATGATAATGACTTGTGTATGTTCACATCCAGAGAAAGAACTGATAAATAGAAATAAACAAGACATAGTTTTAGATATACATATATCTTTTTGTCAAATGATTTCTTGTCTAATGGGGAGGGGAGGGAAAAAGAGAATTACTTGGGAATTTTAATGTCTCAAACAAATAAATAAACAACTTTAAATTTAAAATAATACAAGATTGGGTCAAGTGCTAGGAGAATACTCTCAACTATTTGATGTCATCAGTAGAAGCTAGATACCTTCACAATAATGTCATATTTCACATGGTCTTTACATTTTACTAATTTTAAGATTCAGTTGCGTAAAATTTCATATATGATTTGATTTATTAGGCTTTATTTTTAAAGTTTCTATTGTCAGGGATTAAATTAAGGGTTTGACTAAAATATGTGAGGATTCTAAAATAATATGGTGGTCTCCAATTTAAAATAGTATAGCTCAAATCAAAATGATTTTAATAGATTTTATTTTCAAAAGGAGTGGAAAGAGTGAAAGTAGAAAAATGCAAAGAGAGGGTAGAAGAAATGTCTACCCTATCAAGCTAAATATTGCTCTGGTGCCAGGAAGGGCTTGTTAACCCTGGATCAGGTAACCCAGAGTTCTGCCCACGTGGCCTCCTCCAAGAAGGGATGGCCTCTCCAAAATTAATCTCTCTCCAGACACCAGGAAAGGAAGGCGAGCTACTCACTCACCCAAGAGGCAGTCCAAGTGCCAAGGTCCCAAGTTGAAAGGAAGGTCCAAGTTGAAAGTCATAGCTCCAAGCTGCAGTCCCAGTCCAAGATCCTCCAAGCTCCAGATTCAGGCTGAAGAGGACTTCCTGAAGACTATTTGCCAGAAGACTCTCTCTAGCCAAAGAAGTTCAGGGCTTTTGTAGTGACTTCTTCTCCCTTCCCCTCTTCACAGGGGTCAATCATAGCTTCCAAATTGCCTAGCACACCCAGGATGGGCAGTGTCTGTGGGATTCACACATCTCATTTTCTGAAGGTGTAAACCTTTATCAAAAGGAGTCACAAGTTCCTGACTGATTGAGTTTCTGAGGTTGTGAACTCTTTAAGTAAGTGACTTGTGAATTCTCTTACTTGATGCCTAACAAAGTGTTAAATGGGTGTATTTTCAATTTTGAGTTGACTAAATTAAAAGTTGCTGATTGATAGACAAAGAAAGTTTGATTCACACTTCACACTATCAACCTAATATCCTCTGAAGATCCACCTCAGAAGTGTCTTGAACTATGGTAGAATAAAAATATTTCCTGGTCTGTACTAAAAGCTGAATCAACAATAGACTATATAGGCATATGTTAATAAAAAATTTTGACATTATTTTTCCTGTCTTTTTTGACTTGGAGCCAAGGCTGGATGTGAAACAATGAAATCAGATGGTTTTTTTTCAAGGTGAGACATTTTAAACATGAGTATTATTTGCTAATGTCTTTTTGTCCTGGTATAATTTGCTTTCCAATGAAGCTGGCAGCTACTTAAGTGTTTTCTGTGTAAGATCAATAATGATTTCTTCTCTTTATGAGTCACAAATTCATCTCTGGTTCATACATTTGTAAGTTTTAATGTATTTGAAAGTTTTATATATATGTACATATATATGTATGTATACACATACATATATACATGTATATGTATACATGTATACACAGGAATACATTGCTCTATATGTATTTCAAAGCATCAAATTGATTGTTGTGTTTTTGTTTTTAACTGGAAATCAGGCTAAGTAATCTGATGCTGTATAGTATAATCTCAAATTCCTCATCCAAAAGACATAAAGTTCAGTATTTCCTTTGGTCCCCTGAAACTTGGACACGAAATTATTCTCTTTTGATGAAGTGTAATGATTTAGGGAAGCGAGAAAGAATCATAAAGTTGAATGAAAGGATAGAAAACAGAAATTATATATATATATTTCCAAAGTTTTCTCCTTTTAGGGTAGTTGACAAATGACCAAGAGGTATTTTTTCCTTTATTTTTTGATCTGGATTTCAGAACCCCTTTGCCTTTACTCCATCCTGTATTCAGGTTTCATTAAAATATGACCACAGGCTTAGAGGATCTTGACTGCATCCCTGAAGATCAAAGAAACCTTATCACTATGCCTTAGCTGGTATCTCCAAGCATTTCCTGATCTCTGCCCTTTGACCTAATTCACATTTTAAACACATGTTGCCCTTTAATTGGTAGAATCTAGTTGGCTCATCCATACAAAAACAAAATAGTTCTTCTGAATATCATATGAGGCACATCTGAATTTTGATATCTATCATATAAATTTATATAGACTATAGTAAACTGTGGGTTAATTTGAAAAAAAAAAGTGTTGTTCCCCTGTTTTATCTAATCAAAGGATTTTAAAAAATATTATGAAAAGGTTTTTTTTAATAAATCTTAGCAGAGTATCCCACTTCTTTTTCTAGAAATGTAATATTTCTAAAGAAATTTAGGCAAGAATCTATTTTCTGAAAAAGTGTGAATGATGATAAAAGAAAAAAAAAGCTGAAATTAAGAAGTCAGGCAAGAGTGTGAGTGTGTGTGTGTGTGTGTGTGTGTGTGTGTGTGTGTGTGTGAATTTCTCCACTGGTATAGCAAACCCTTAAAAATTAAGGTAGTAAATTGAGAGAAGACCTAATGAATGATCTGTTTTCAAGTAGTCATTTTCCAGAAAAGTAAGTAATTACTAGTTGAAATGTCTTTATTACTTCCCCCATGTAGTCCTCAATTTTTTAAAAGTTTACTATCACTTTTATTAGCTATTCTTACAAATACACTTTGAAGTATTTCAGTCTCACAATGATGAACTGGAGCAACAGATAAGTTGCGGTTTCTATATAGTCAAGGGAGGACTGCATTGTTCCTTATTAGAATCTTTTATTTCAGGCTTCCTCCATATCACTGTTGAAAATTTCTAAGCTATGGGAAAAAAATAAGACAAAACAAAAACTTTAAATTTAAGGAGATTTAGTCAAATACCCATTTTCATAAAATAGTGGCAATTTTGAAACCCATTGTATATATTTTTAATAACCCAGAACCTTTTCAATGAGGATTCCATCACCTATGATTTTATACTTTTACCTTTAAGTCAATAGAAAGAGGTTTGCCAGAAAAAAAAAATACATCACAATGGATATGTTTAATCTAATAAACAGACACCATTTAAGTTTTCATGAAAATTAATAGAGCTAAATCAAAAGGATTTGAAGTGTAAGGATAGGGGATGGGACAAAAAGAGCCAGAAGAAGGCAGTTGGTGACAGTTGGTGACAGTTAAGACCAGAGGGAATTCTGGATAATTCTCTTGGGAGGAGGAAGAGGAAGGAGGGACTTCCAGGGCGGAGGACTGAGAGAAGGAGGAGGAGAACATCCCAGCTCGAATCCAGTCCTGAGGGCTTCCTGAGGATCTTTCTTTGGACATTGAAACCCTGATTCCCTAGTCAAAGGCATCCCATTGCTTCTCACCCATCAAAACTTCAAAAACACCCCAAAAGAGTTAATTTATTACTCACTTGACTCAATAGATTATGACAGTAATACTGTATTCATATATACTATAATATATTAAATATAATATACAAATTTATTTGCAAAGTTAAGTATATTACAATATAAAATATAATATATTGTTATATATTATATTACATAATAGTATACTATTGAATGATAACATTTGTATTTGAAAAATTATTGAGTATTTTAACCATATCATAATTTTTGTACTATTCCAGCTTGCTATTAATGTCAGACAGTCTTCCCAGGGTATCATATCTACTTCAATATTTGTATTATATTAGGAAAACAATCATGCACTTTGTTACTGGCTGATTCTCATGACATAGCCATAATGTTATAACTAAAGTTAAATTTACTAATATAATCTACTTGGATGTGAGCTCATCAGGAGTAAAGATAACTGAAACTTAAATTTACATTTAGCTACAGTAACAATTTAAAATTACAGATTGAGCTGTTGTTTTAGAACAGTCATTCCATGGAAAGATAAAATTATTAATTAAGAAACTTCAGATATACAGTATGTTTGCTACTTTATTTTCTTATGAGCATCTAATGAGACAACCATGATGTAGACAGACAAGTTCAATGGATTATCAAATAAAAGTGAAAATATTTTTGAGGACCATTTCAATAGAAAGTTGAAAAAAAATGAAAAATGGAAGATTCTTTTCTATTTCCAAGGAAACTTTTCCCTAGAATTTTAAGGAAATGAAAAGAATTTATTGAGAATATTTAGCACTTTGGAAGACATATTCATATAAAAAGCAAAATTTATATCAGTAAAATTATGTGGAAATCACATTTCAAAGTGTCAATTCCCAATTATAATTAGTACCCAATAATAAGGGTTGACTGCCTAACTGTCAGCTGCATTTTAGATTAATTCGATTTGATAAAGATTTATTAAACATCTATGTGCCAGGCACTGTGTAAATTCTAGGGATACAAACAGGGGCAAAGTTCTAACTAAAGAGGTCTCTGCCCTCATAAAGTTACAATAGAATGTCACTGAATCAGATAAAAGATGCAAACACAAACCAGTTGCTTCAATTTTTATTTTGAATTATCCTTTTACATAGTCCTGAATTGTAGATCTTTGCCATCAGGAATATTGTAAGTATCCATAAGCCTCCAGGAATTTTACTAGATACTGGGGGTTACTTAGGCAATCAGTAGTTTATTTTGAATAACTTTCAAATATCTTTCCATTAGAATTAACTATAAAAATATTTTCGTGAAAATAAGAAATACATTGGGAATAAAATGAGGTAATAGTGTTCATAAGATTAGGGATTAGAAAATAGATTAGAAAAAAATTTCTGAAAAAGTTTTAGAAGAATACCTTTTTATTGCTTTTGTTTTTGTAAATAGACTAGTGGAGATCTATCTGTGGCAAGTTTTAAAAGCTAGAAAGCTTTGGGTATGGCAACCAGATACATTAGCACATGCTATCATAAGACATATATAGTTAAATTCCAGAAGGTTAGACAGCATCTTATGAGTTTCTGGGCACCCTAGTATCCTGAAGACACTCTTATGCTAAGAAAATAAAAGGTTTGTCCTCCCTATCATCTCAATAAGTAGAGACAACTGATTTAAATGAAGACTTGGACTCTTTTTGCATTAATGAATTGGTGAGATGATGGATACATATTTCAGATGTTGCATGAAAATCACTTTGCAAAATTAACACCACCACGAAATTTATAGTTTATCAATATCCCCAGGCCTGATCAGGCTTTCTTGGTCTCTGCCTCTAGTTACAAAAAAATTGGTTTGCAGAAAGGAGTGTGTGATCTTGGTCTAGTCACTGTGCTTTCCTAGGTATCAATTTCTAGTGGATGAGGCCAAGCAGAAGAGACAGCAGTTGGACTAGATTATCTCTGAGATGTTCTTCCTAACTTTAAATTTAAATTCTTATTTTTCTCCTCAATTCAAACTATGTACCTGAGATATCTATGAACTTTTATTACCCCCCAAAACATAGCTTTAGAAAACCCTTTACAACATAGCAACAGTTGCTAGGTATGGCAGTGCTTAATGTACCAGATAAAGCAGGTTCAGTTCATTCATCTGTGGAATTTTAGACACATCCCATTTGTAATCTGTGCAGCCAGAGATAGAAGTTTACTAAGAGAGGAAACCATTCAGGGGAGAAAAGAATGTAGGATTTTAAAAGGAATATATTTGTTTAAAAAATTGGCAATAATAGCCTAATACAGTACTACCTTAACAATAGCACTTTCAGGCTCGAAAATAATCTATGTCCAATGTAAATTGATCATTTCAATTGTGTTAATGTTACAAACATTTTGGGAACATCTTAATTGCCAATGTCACTGATATAACAAGGCATTGCTTTTATTTTATGCTTTTCAAAAATGGTTTCTTTTAGGGGGAGATGTAAAGGTGTGGATAAATATGTATTACGACTTTATTTTACTTTTTTTAATCTGTTAGACAAAAATATTGATTTTTTTTCCTGTGCACAATAAAAAGTAACTCTAGTGGGGAGAAAAGCAGAAAAGAGAATATTTCATCTTCTCACTCCTCCTCTAATCTTTACTCATGCAATCACTCTGGGATCACAGAAACTCCTCCTAAATAACTCTCTTTTAGCTTACTGGACCCCAAGTAGTCTATGATACAGAGTTGCATTACCCTGATGTTACTATGATTGAGGAGATTTTTAGTTAGAGATGGTTCTTGGGAATATGTGTAGTGAGGATCATCTTATGGAGCATTCTCATTGTTTCCATTTCTGTTACATGACCATGTAAAAGCTTGGAGAGAGGATACTAGATATTGTTTTATAGGAGATTTTGAACCTTGGACTTCATCCCCCATAAGTCCCTTAGTATTTCCCCAAATTCTCTTTAATCTCTCCACGCCTCCACGTTTGCATGGTCATGTTATTGTTTTATAAGTTCTGTAGTTCCTCCTTCTTTCTCTCTTCTCCAGGAGCCCAGTCTGGGAGCCTTGCCTCTACACTAGCTTTTTGTTTTAATAAATCTTATTAAATATAATAATTAGAGTATTGAATATAAAATTTTAAATCCACAGTATTAGACTAGAGGATCTCTGAGGTTTGTTCCAGATGTAGATCTATGATCACATAAAAAAAAATTGTCTCTGAAACAATGAACTCAGAGTTCTTGAGGAGACTTCATAAACAAAATAATATGAGAAAATGAAAACTAAATACACTCCGTAAAAAGCATGCTTCCCCAAAGCTTTCATGTACTACTCAGAATTAGGAATAGCTGCTCTGATCATGCTTTATGAGATAATCCTTGGGACATGTAAATATATGGTATATACGCATATTCAATTTTTCATAGGCATTTAAGTATTTTTAGGTACTAATTAGCCCTTTATAAAATCTTGGCTTTGACTACTCTGCCTTATTTTCATTCTTTTCCCCTCTAAACCTTGCCTTTTAGTGCTCTTATCAACTCCTATATATTACAATTATGATCTCTATGCAGATCATTATCGGATATATTTATCCAGCCCTAATATTATCAATGTTATACATATCTATTAAGATGTCTAGAGACATTTTAAATTTGTTTCCACTATATAATTCATTTTATTTTTTTAGATTAATAGAATGTATTTCTAAGTATCTCAGCCCTTCTCCCCACTCCCCACACCATAGAAGGCACCATCTGGCAAACAAAATAGGTATATATAGATTATATCTTTTATATTTCCAGTTTTCCGTTAATTCTCTGTAGGTGAACATTCACAAGTTATTCTTCAAATATTAAATGTGTAGTCATACAAAATATTGTCTTGTTTCTGCTCATTTCACTCTTCATTATCTCATGTGATTCTTTCCAAGTTTTTTTTAAAAAATTAACCTGCTCATCATTTCATAGGTGCAGTAGTATTCTATCATAATCATATATCACAGTTCACCCAGCCATTCCCCAATAGATCGGCATCCCCTCAATTTCTAGTTCTTTGCCAACACAAAGAGAGCTACAATAAATATTTTGGATCTTATAGGTTCATTTCCTTTTTTCCTGATCTCCTTGGAAAGTAGATCCAACAATGGTATTGCTGAGTCTATAGTTTTATAGCTCTTTGGGCATCATTACAAATTGCTCTCCAAAATGGTTGGATCAGTTCATAGTTCCACCAACAGTGTAGCAGTGTTCCCCTTTTTCATATCCCCTTCAACATCTGTCATTTAAAAAAAATCTGATGGGGGTCACATGATTCCTCAGAATTGTTTTGTTTTGTATTTTCCTAATAAGTAGTGATTTAGGGCATTTTTAAAAATACCTATACATGGCTTTGATTTTTTTTTATCCAAAAGTGTCAGTTCATTTCTTTTGCCCATTTATGAATTGGGTGATGGTTCTTATTCTTATAAATTTGACAAAGTTCTCTATATAGTTTAGCTATAGGATCTTTATCTGAGAAATTATCTCTGAAAATTTTCTCTCAATTTTTGGTTTTCCTTCTACAAAACCTTTTCAATTTAATGTGCACAGAATTATCCCATTAATGTACATATTTTACATCTCGCAATGCTCACCATCTCTTGTTGACTCAGAAACTCCTTTCCACTCCATAAATCTGAAAGGTCATATATTCCTTTTTCTTGGAATTTTCTTACAACATCTTTTATATCTAGGTCATGTATCCATTTTGATCTTATTTTATCGACCAGTATAAGGATTGGTATATACTTAGTTTCTGCCAAACTACTTTCCATTTATATCAAAAAATGTTTACCAAATAGTGATTTCTTATCTCAAGAGTCTGGATCTATACTTTGTCAACTACAAGATTAATATAATCTTTTGCTACTATTTTTTGTATGTTTGTACCATTTTACTGTTCTACTTTTCTTTATCTTAGGCAATATCAGATAGTTTTGGTAACTACTGCTTTATAATACAGTTTAAAATCTGGTACTGATAGATTTCTTTGTTTATATTTTTGATTAAATCTTTTGATATTCTTTAGCATTTCTTTTTCCAAATGAATTTTGTTACTGTTTTTAATCTATCTCAAAAAATAATTTTGGGTAATTTGATTGTGATGGCATTGAATAAGTAGATCAGTTTAGTTAGGATTATACTTTTAATCATATTGATTCTGCCCACCCATGAGCAATTAATATTGATTCAGTTATTTAGATATGGACTTCTGGGGGTGGATCCAAGATGGCAGAGTGAACCAGAGCTGCTCAATGTCACTAAAAGAATCCTCTCTGACCAAGATTAAAATATCACCACAAAATGAATGCATTAATTCACATTCAGAGTTATGATGAATATATGGTTCCATCTACCTTATTTTTCCCATTTATTTTTCTCTCCTTTCAGTCTCTTCTTGTTTACAAATATTTTGCTTCTGTTTATCTAACTCCTCTCATTCTTCCTTCCTTTTTTCTGCTCCCCTCTTTTCTCTCCCTCTCCTACTTATTTTCCTATTGGGTAAAATTGATTATTGTTATATGTTATTTCCTGTTTGTAACAATTCTAATGACAGTAAAGTTCAAGCATTGCCCATCATCCCTTCATCTTCACCTCTATTGTATTGATTCTTATATGCTTCCTCATATGAAATAATTACTCCAACTTTTTCTACTTTTCTCTTTTCCTACTGTATTCCTCTTTCTTAAATCTTGATTAAAAAATCTCATCATATTCAAATTACTACCTGCTCTCTGTCTACATATGCTTCTATTCATTGCCATAATAGTGATGAAGTTCTTAATTATCTTTAGTACTTTAAGTATCTTAAGTACTTTAGGTATCTTAGGTATTTCAAGTATCACATATCTTAAGGATTTAAGATTTAACTTTTAACCCATTCTTTCCCTTGATTACCTTAAAGTATCTTTAGTATCTTAAATATCTCTTGTACTATAAGTATCTAAAGTATTCTGGTTATTACTTTCCCAAACAAGGAATGTAATGAATTTAACCCATTATTTCTCTTAATTACTTTAAGTATCATAAGTACTTTAGGGATCTCTTGTACAATAGAAATCTTAGGTATCCTAGTTACTACTACTGTTGCACAATGTATCTCCATGACATATTCAGGTTCTTTGAATATGTTTCATATTTACTTATTATTAGATGTGTTGTCTCTTTTTAAGGTGAAGACTAATCAACAAATCTTGCTTTGAAGGTAGCTGAAGCTAGCCAGCTGCTGGTTATATCATTCTTCAGTGTTCATTTTTATAATATTTATATTCTAACTGAAGCTGGGTAGTGAGAGTTCATATAGGATACTATTAAACTCTTGATCTAAACAACTGGAAGGTAATGATGCATGCTTTGACATTTAGAAATATTCTGTCATTTTGAACCTTTTAAAATAAATAATATGGGCTTGCAAATTATAAAGATTTTATGGATGGTAAGTAAAGTTAAAAAAGCCTTGGATTTTAGGGTAAACTTGGAAAAATTTTCTGTAGACTTAAGCACATCACAAAAGGATTTCAAAACTTGTGGTAGGGAAATTGCATTACATGCAAGATGCACATTTCAGGTACTAAGTGGTAAATATAAATGACTAATATAAAAGTCTCCTAAGTTGTCATTAATGTACCATAAACACTTGAAAATGATGACTGACTTGGGCAAGTGCATATATTTAATCAGAAATTTTTCGAGGTACTTCCTTTAACAGAGAAACCCGAAAGGATAGAATAAATGCAAGTAATTTGACTGCTTTGCACTGGCTTTTAAATACAGGAGAAAAAAATGTTAATAGGATAAGTACCAGAAAGGATTAACTAATGCTAAACACTAAAGAGGATTAGCTATTATCCTGTCTATACAGGCACCTAAGTTTCATATGGCCAAGTAGATAGGGTAAAGAAAATATGTGCAGCAAAATGGGATTTTTTTTTTATTTTCCACTAAGCGTATATTAAAATCAGTTTTTATTGAAGCATATACCTAAACAAGTCACATAATACTTAAGCTTTGCCCTGAATCATCTGTATTATGCCTTTGAATATGTACTGACTAAAGAATAATTTGACCTTTTTCTTTTCTTTTAAATGCTATTTTTCAAAGATGGCATACATCACACATAATTATGTATATATAACATATTTTATATATGCATATATAAAACATATAGAATGTATGTATATGTAAACCTTTATATATATATATATATATCTAAAATGGAGGGTGTTCAATAATTAAATATGCCATTATTGAAGAGATTTGTCCCATTTAATAAATATTTTTCATTTGTTGTATCCTAAATTCAATTCTGAATCTCTGACTGGAAGAACAAATAAGGTGACATTATTTGAACTTTGTCCCAGGACACTGACAGGGACAGTATATTAGTATAGAATGAACATTTGAGTTTATTCAGCAACAGTAATTAAAAATATGAAATTCTCATATGGACAAATATCACATCTATTCTTATTCTGTTCAACTCTAGGTATTATATCTAAAGAAGGAAATGAAGGACTGGCATATATCAGAGGAGATCCGTCTCCATCCTTTTTCATGCCTCTATTTGTGATCATTGTTCTTGGCTGACCTCTTTCCTACTCACCTTCTTCCTTTCTCCAACAACAAATTGTTCATATTCCAGTCTTATTCTCATTGAAAGAGGGTAATATACTTGGTGAGATCTTTCTTACCATAGGTTTTCATATCCTGGGATCCTTTCAAATCAATGTGAACTAAATTTGTCTTAAAAACTTGGTTTGAGAGTGCTTTTATGTTGTTTCTTTTGAATTAATTTTGTGCTGCTGGCCCCAGGAACACAAATGACTAGTTATGGCTCTATCTCTAAGGCAAGCTTTACAACTCTAAAATGTTTGTTTCTGAATCTAAGAAAAGAAAATAGCTCTCAAGAAGTGATGTGAAATAGTAAACAAAACATTTTGTTAACAGCATTAATTTTCAGGTATCTATCATTCTTCAAAGCTAGAATGATTCAGACTCTTCTTTTTGTGGGACTTTCTGCCATTAGTTGATTTTATTTGTTTGCTTACTTATTTGACTCTCATTGATTCTATGCTTATAGAAGAATCTGAGAATAAAAGGAATAAAAAATCAAAACCATGAATATTAATAGTTAGAGAATTAAGCTTACTACTACTATTACTACTACTACTACTACTACTACTACTACTACTACTACTACTACTACTACTACTACTACTACTACTACTACTACTACTACTACTACTACTACTACTACTACTACTACTACCATTGTGGTGAGGAGAATTGCTTAGTTATTATTTAGGAGACCTAGCAGGAAGAGCTTGAGAATTCCAAATGGAATGGGAAAGCAGGAAGTGTGTGTCTCTTTCTCTCTCTCTCTCTCTCTCTCTCTCTCTGAGACGGACTCCATGGTGGTTGGGACAAGTTGTAACTGATCCTGGGAAACCTCAGAGGAAGTGGAGTTTGCACCCTGATTCCCTGGGATCCTGACATCTACTTGTGGGAGATTTTGGTAGAGACTATTAATCCCAACCTGAGTTGCAGGTTAATTTGGGCTGGGTTAGCTCCCAGAATCTACCCACCTGAAGGAGTGCAGCTAGTGGTTCTGGAGGAGCTGCAACATCGCTGGAGTGTGTCAGGACTCTGCTGTGAGGATTCCCACTTCAGTCCTGCTATCCTTTGGGCCCTGCCTTGTTTAGGTCTCAGTTCGGTGTAGATAAGTCCTTCCCCTGACCCTGTGGTTTGCCCTTAGTCTGGAAGTGTAGAAACCCCTATTCACGTCCTTTACCTTATTTCCCTTAATTATATTTGTTACAAACTCTTGCCATTTGCCTGCTAGTTTCCACAGGCCCCTTGTCTAGATGGTGCAGGGTGACAGTTAGGCCTAACTGCCACTTCTGTCAACAGACATTTTCCTTAGCAGTTAAACCCAGTCTCCCTAACTTCTTAAGTCCCCATCTGTTGTCATTCCTGTCGCCTATCTACCCCACTGAACCCACAAATAATATTTAAGTTAATTTCCCTGGTTATCCCCATAATACCATCACCACCACTCCCGGCAACAGCAATATATCAAATGTATTAAGCCTAAACTATCTTTCAAATTCTTGCCTATAGATAGATTATAAAGAACTGCTACCTCCATTTTATAATTTATGTTGGACTTGCTATTTAATTCTTGATGGTGCAGAGTGCTTTCAGTAAAGAAACATAATTCTAGAAATATGGCTGTTCAGTTGTTTCTATTGTGTCTGATTCTCGGTGACCCCATTTGGAGTTTTCTTGGTAAACATACTATAATGGTTTGGGATTACTTTCTGTAGCTCATTTTACAGATGATAAAACTGAGGAAAAAGGGTTAAATAATTTGCTCAGCTTTGTAAGCTAATAAGTGTCTGAGGCCAGCAGGGATATGAGTTTTCCTTACAATAGGATGGACACTATTTTGTGCACCATCTAGCAGCCCCGTACATATGGTGGCACCAGGAAAAATATATTGGTTGTGGCTTTACCTCCAAGACATCTTTTAACAACTCTAAAGAGTCCATTTCTCAATCTAAGGGGGAAAAATCGCTCTGAAGGAGTGTGGTGAAAACTTAAAGAAATTATTATGCTTTTAAGAGCATTCATTTTTAGGTTTATTTATCCCTATTTGATATCTAAAGAATGTCCTGCTCCTGGAATCAGGAATATATTATCTTCATTGGTTCAAGTCTGACATTACCGCTTAATACTGTGGGTTTTAAAATGTTGCGGCCAGGGAAACTGCATCCCCTAGCATGGCCCAGGAGTCCCTCCTTCCTACTTCCTGGTGTGGGAATTGGTCTTGAATGGGCCAATCCCATGCTCAGAGAGGGACCACGCCCCCTACTTCCTAGTGTGGGATTGGTCTTGAATTGGACCAATCCTGTGCCTAGGAGTAAACTTTGAGAGAGGCTAGTCAGTTTCAGGCTGCTGAGGCTCCAGTTTTCTTTCAGTTGAAGTTTTACAATTTACAAAAGAAGGGCTTTTTATTTTTATCATTTCACTAGCTATATAATTCTGAGCAAGTCACTTAACTCTATTTGTCTCATTTTCTTTACCTATAAAATGAGTTAGAGAAGGAAATAGCAAACCACGCCAATATCTTTGCCAAGAAAACTCCAAATAGGGTCACAAAGAGTTGTACAAAAGACTGAACTTGATTTATTATTATTCACACCTAGAATGATTCATACTCAGAAGTATAGCACCCATCTCATATCTTATTTCCATATCCTTCTTTCAGGTAATCAGGTGAAGTGCCTTCTATTTGTTTCCCAGGGATTCTTTCCTGGAGTCAGTCACATAGTAGTGATTGTTTGCTAATATAATTGTGTATATGAAATTGTGCTCAATCTAGGTTAATGAGTGCTGCCAAGTCCCAGGGATGAATATTCTGGAAACATGAGAAAGTTATCAGCAATTATTAAGTAGAAGAAAAATAGAATGAAAATCGACCTCCAACTAATTATCTTTGCATATATTAGCACATGAAGGATAAGAGTTATACAATATTTCTAAAATTCAGGCAATTAAGACAATCCCAAAGTTGGATAGTTCCAATCATGTGTTTGCTACAGAGAGTCAATTCAGTGGCACGGAACACCTAAACTAAGAACTTTTTTTTTTTTTTACCGTGGGATTGTGTGTGTGTGTGTGTGTGTGTGTGTGTGTGTGTGTGCAGGATTACTTAATCCAACTGTGCTTAGTCAGTTACAATTCCTATAAAAAGAACTGCTATTACTCTGAATGAAAGTTAAGTTGTCAGATAGTCATCAATCTATTCAATGCATTGCTAACATAAATGAAGTGAGGCTGAAAATGTTTAAACAGGTATCTCAACAAGATGTTATAGTCATGCATTACCAGATAGAAGTAGTTTATTTTTTCTTCTCATCTAGTAGACATTTTCCTTAACTACCCAATGAGATAGATAGCACACTCAAATAAGACTCTAAAAGTGCATTTATTTTAAATTTGACAAATTTCGTGTATATGTAATATATGACATTAGTACATCTTAAATATATTTTATTTTTATGTTCCTGAACGAAGTGCTCATATCAAATGAAATACAATAATATCTGACTCTTTCTCTGACAAAAATTCATTCAGAAATATTTTAAATTTAATAGAAATCTATGATGAAGGTATATGTTTTATTTTATAGCACTGTAGGCTTGTAAATAAGTTAATAAAATCACATTTGCTTTATTGCCTTTTCTTCTGCAAATATTTAGGGGTAATGGTTGATGTTGAGGAACAAGGGGAATCAAATGCCAATTTTCATTACTCTCTGACTTGTGAACACTATTTGGCAGGTGATACATTGTTTGAAGTTTGGTGAACAGTGAAGACACTGTGTGCTAAGTAGTATTGACTTCCAGGATGATAATAAAGATGGTATGATTGGAGGCCTAATCAATATGGATCTTCACAATCTTCTTTTAAACTTCGGAGCAACTGTTTTGCTTTTTGAAACATTAAAATCATGATTTTTACAATATCATCTTATCTCCTAAAACCAAAGTACTTGAATAAACATTTTTTAGATAACTTAAATTTTTATCTTCACACTGTGATTATGAATGCATTTTATTATTAACTGTATTATTATATTCAACCTTAGTAATAAGTCAGAAAGGGGGAACTGAAACTACCAGGAATCATAGTTTTCAGATTGTCTATCCATATTAAATTAACTATTTCAATTTAATTTAACCGGTATTCTAAGCATAAAAATGTATTCATTGATCAGCTAAATTACACACTACTCTGGGCACTGAATCATACCAGAACTGATATGCTGGCTACAAATAACCTAAATAAATAAATAAACAAACAAACAAACAAATAAATTAATAAATAAAAGGGACAGGTTCCTCTTAAGGAGAAAACTAAAGGTTAGTGGGCAAAGGTGATTATAAGGTTCTTAAAAAGAAAATTAAAGTTAGTAGAATAAGTCGTATCATAAGTCCAAAAGCAAAAAGAAATATCATAGCATAAGCTACTTGGTCATTTCACTCTGTATATTTTACAAAAATATTTTTATTAATATCTATTTTCTCGTATTGCCCATATCTCCCTCCTCAGGCCTTCTCTTCTCCCATCCCAGACTGTCATCATATAATACAGTTTTTTCATGTTTTTAAGAGAGAAGAGAGAAAAAGCAATTTCAGCACAACCAATAAGCAAAAAAAGATGTTATATGCAATATAATATACCAGTAGATCATAATTCTTCAAAGGAATAGAGGCAGGAACTTTCTTATATTTCATTTTTAGGGATAAAATTTAGCCTTTACAATTTTGCAGAATTCAATTTTAATTATTTCGTGATTGATACTAATGAATTTTCACTGTCCTAGTCATTGTGTAGGTAATTTTCTTAACTGTTCACTTTGCATCAGTTCTTATGTCTTTTTGTTCTTCTTGTATTCAAATATTTGTCATTTCTTAAGGCATAGTAATATTCAATTGCATCCATGTGACATCATTTCTTTAATCATTTGCCAATTGATTAGCATCTCTTTTGTTTCCAGATCTTTGCTACCACAAAAAGTGATCTTGCTTGTGCATTAAAATTGATTACATATTTTTCATTATTTATTTATGTATTCATTCATTCATTCATTCATTCATTCATTTGTTTAGGCAATGGGGGTTAAGTGACTTGCCCAGGGTCACACAGCTGTGAAGTGTCTGAGGCCAAATTAGAACCCAGGATCTCCCATCTCTAGACCTGGCTTTCAATCCACTGAGCTACCCAGCTGCCCCCATTACAGATTATTTTAAAAAAATCATATTTAGAACACTTCAGGGTCATTCAATTTAATTCAACATTATGTTAATATTCAGCAACTTTGAAATAATTGAGAGAAATGAAAATTTCAATTTAGTAAAAATATAGAAGGAAGCAAAAATTAAGATGGAATATATGGTTCAATATTAAAACTGGAAAGAGAAAATGACATGCAAACCATCCAGAAGCCTTAGATTTGTGTTTCAAATCTTTTTCTCTTTTCTTTAAAGTATTTAGAAAGCATTATATATGGGTAATCTTCCAAAAAATCATCAAAACTTTGATTATCTGTTAGTAGGTAAGTAAAAATAAGTTATCAGTGAGATGACTTATTGTCAGTAGATAGAGTTCAGAGACTGGAATTAAGGAGATTTAAGTTCAATTTGTTTTTAATTAGACCTTGCTAAATGTGTGATCCTAGACAAGTCACTTTATTTCATTCATCATTTCTTTATCTATAAAATGGGGATAATAGCAACTATATCACATTATTATTAGTCTCAAATGAGATCACATAGGTAAAGTGCTTGCTAAACATAGAAAATTATATGTAATATATATCTTTATGTTCATACATATGTTTGCTATTTTGATAATGACAATGGTGATATGGGAGTCAATCATGAATCATCTGTCAGATTACACAGTTTTTTGAAGAGAACTCAACTATAAATTAGAAAAAAAGAATGGTGATAAAATATGCAATATTAAATTTAACAACTTTAAATATATCTATTTTTAAAGCTGAATAATTCTAAAAATAGAAAAGTTATAAAGGAATAGATATCAAAATGAATTTTTATTATTTGCTAAAGAAGTTCAACCTGTGTAAAGAAATGACTAAAAATAGAAGCCAAACCATCTTAGAAAAGATTATTTGCTGGGATATATGTGATATCTTTGCCAAGTGTAGAGATATAGACAATAATGAAAATGAGTTTGAAATATTAATTTATTTGTAATTGATGAAAATATGAAAGTGAACTGGAAGGGTTTAGCAAATGACATTTGTCATGAGATATTTTTGCATCTACAGAATTGATAAAAACATACAGAAAATACAGGATTCCTCTGCAGTTTATTGGCTTTTTTTTAAAAAAGGGATTTTATATGTTATACAATAATACATTTTGAAAAGTTTCCCTCCAAAAAGGTGTCTGAAATGCATTTATTAAAATCATCTGATTCTTCGACTGAAGCAAAAATGATTTCATCTACTTTCCCTCTGATTATTTATATCAAATGAAGAATAAAAGAGAACAACATGGTCATTAAAGGTATTTTCATCCACTGAAGATACCCTGTGCAGAATCTAAATGGAAAAAGGATCCCCTACAAAATGATAAAGTTTTCATGATATGCTTTTTTGGGTGATGGCATTTTAATAAGTACACCAAACCCCCATACATGGTAGAGACTTTTAAATGAAAATTACAACCCTTTTCATTAGTTTAAACTCAGAAATTGTACTTAAAAAAGAATGAAAGAAGCCAGGTGGGTGAAGAATTCTGGAAAATGATTTGCACTAATATATGTATACTTTGATCCAATAATATTACTCTCAGTTATGTACCCCAAAGAAGTAAAGGAAAAAGGGAAAGGAGGTAAATATACAAGAATATTTATAGTAGCATGTTTTATTGTAGCAAAGGATTGAGAGAAATAGAATTCAATCAGAGAATGGCTTAACAAAGTGTCATATGTGAAAATAATGGAATATTATTGTCCCATAGGAAATTATGATTATAATAAATTCAGCAAAAACCAGGGAGAACTGTATGAACTGCTGCAGAGTGATCTGACTGATGAGAACCATTTATGTAATGATAACAATAAAACCATCAAGGAAAATGGCTATGAGAAATCCAGGGTATGATTAGGAGGCAAACTTTGACTTCAAAAGAATAATAGTGAACCATGCACTTAGTGTCTTGGAAGAGCAGAGATTGATTATATATACAGAATGAACTACCTCTTATTATAATGACTTGTGTTGATTTGTTTTGCTATGATCATATCCATGTATTTGTTTATTAATTAATTTGTTTATTTTTCACAACAGAAGGCTTCTCTTCAGAGTGGGCTAATAGATTAGAGCATAGTGAGTTGTTTTTTTTAAAGCATTAGTAAAGCATTTTCAAAGATAGCCCAAAAAAAGTACAAAGAAACATACAGGTACAGAAATGTTGCTACTTCATTAAATTTAATATATACCTTTATTTTAAAATATATATAAAAATTCAGTTTTAAGACATAGTCTCTCCTATTCTTTAAATATTTGGAAGTTTGCATTTTTAGATAATCAATTTCATAATAAAAAGGATTCAAACAAAAAAGATTCCTATCACCCATTCAATGGTATTCAGCTGAATAAATGGCCCATTGTATTTTTTCATCGATACATATATTTTGGAAAGACCAGGTACAAGGATAATTAGCAAGACTTGTAAGTAAATATGAGGATGAGAGCATGATGGCTCACATTTGGGAGAATTCATGACATAAATATATATGTATATGTATGTATATAAACATATATACACACATACATATATGTGTATACTATTCTGAGTGATTGAATACCATGATTTATAGGAAATAAAAATAATGATCATACAAAGGGCATTATAGACATGTATTTTGGGAAGAAATTATCTTCAACACATCACAATAATTGCATTTCATGGGATAGCATATTGCTATATTGGTACCCATATTATTTTTAAGAGATCTAGGATGCCAGCATGTTGGAAAAACCCAATATGTAGGAAAAATTTGTGTAAGACTATGGGTAAAAGTTATATAGATTTGGAAAATATGAAAAGGACATGATCATAATAGATGTAGAGCTACAGCTCTTGAAGGTAAAAGATTTAACTCCCTCTTTTTATAGATAAAGTAAAAGGGATATAAAGTTCAAAAGTGAAAGATAGTGATAGAGACAGGATTCTAGGTTCTGACTCCAAATACAGAATTCTAACTATTATTCTATTACACTGTTGTCATTAAAGAGAATATCCAGGATGAGATCATTGACGAAATACTAAAGAAGACATGTAATGGATTTATATAAAATTTGCTTTTTCAATTTCAATTCACAAGTCTCTTGGGAAACGTTACAATGTGATTTTTAGTGTTTGCCTTAGGTGCAAGGTAGAGTATTAACCATTACCGTGATAGAAAACAGCAATTGTAATGAAGTCTCAAGTTAACTACTTCATTTTTTTTCCTTATTTCATATATATATCCTAAATATGGCTTGGAACATAACCAGAAAATAATGTAAATATAGTTGTAAAGTATTCAACTTAGTTAATGGGGACAAGCAAAGAACAACTATGAAGAAATCTATTAAATACAGGGTTCTGTTTAAAGTCTTACAGTGTACAATAATAATTTATTAGGTTAAGTAATGTCCTATGTCTTCTTGAGGATTGTAATTCTATAAAAAATATTAACTGAAATTGGAACCCTAACAAGAATGCACATGTGCTTGTGAAATTTAAGCCATTATCGCTGTGTGACAGACAGTAATGACTGTAATAAACTAAAGAGACCTCAGTTTAAACCAACAGGTGATTATAATTGATGATAGACATGTAAACATGACCTTATTTAATGAATTTGCTAATGGTTTTTTCTTTATGGACATTATCCCAAATTTCCTCATAACATATGCAGCAACTGTTACATTCCACATTCTCAACAATATTAATTAACCATTGAATTGTGAGATGAGACACAACATCACTTGTTGGTTGTGGGGGAGGGCAAAGTAAGACCTGTTGAATTTTCACAGAAGATGAATTATAGATAAATATTTTATCATCAGCACCATCACAAGATGTCAACAGGTCATCCTCTATCTTTACAGATACAGAAATATTAGGCATTGGATTTAAATATTATACATTCTGCTGTCTTTAAAATCCCTGTATTTGAGCACATTGTCTCTTCTGAAACTGGTTTTTGAGATATTAATTTTGAGGCAGTCCTGTTCCAAGAGCAGACATCAAAGAAGTTATGACCAATCATTTGGTCATCAATGATGTATTAAACAGTTTCCATGTCTTAAATGCTAAGATCTGAGGATACAAAGAAAAATAAAATCATGGCACATTTTTTTTTGAGTAACATTCTAATAGGGGAGACAAAATATAAACTGTATATACATATATGTATGTGTGTGTGTATATATATATATACATACAAACATGCACACTTATATGTATGTATATATACAATAATTTAGATAGACAGACAGACACATGGGAAGTAGTTTCAGAGGGAAATCCCCCAAAGGGAAGGAAGGCTAGGAAAGAAATCTGGCAAACAATTCTTGTTCTTCTGCCTCAGAATTCTCTGGACTGGACTTTCCAGAGCATTTTCAAATTAAACAAGATCAACTAAATTTCTTTGGCATGGCAAACAGGGGACTGCTGTTATTTTAGGCATTGTAGAAATCAGGTGGAATTGTAGACCAAGTAAGCTACCATCTGACTCTTTAGTTTTAATATCTTCCTAAAAGGCATGTGTGACATAATGTCTCCCATGTGATGTCTTTTTTCACTTGATCTATATTCTGCTGTTATATCATTTCACCTACTCATCTGTGACTTGCTCAAGAAAATTTTGAGTACTTGCCCTCATCTCATGAAACTTCTCATCTCTATATGAAATGAAAAGAAAAATATATATCTAAAACCAAACCTGTAATATCTGAAACTATAAGCTACCTAAAATATTTTCTTCATATTATTCAGTGCAAAAGATGATTTCATTGTGAGAGTCACATTTTACAACCATCTAGAAGTAAGAAAGAAAAGAAAATAATGTGCTGAATACATACATCATCCTTTAGTTTGCTTCAACCAAGCTGAGTCTCATTTTGTCTTCTATTGTTCATATGTCAAAAATTGTTCCTTTTTCTACTTGGCTCTGATTACTTTTTCTGTGTATTCAGCTAGTTCCCTTAGTCATCCATCTTTACTTTTCACAGTTATTCTGCAGTTAGTTCCTAATAATGACTGTCACAATGCCCAGCCTCTAGGCTGCCCATATTTTCCAAATATGGAAGGACAACATTTTGTTGTTTAGTGGAAAATGCACTGGGAAAGGAATTAAAGAGATCTTCATTTTAGGTGTACATCCAATTAGCTATGTGACCTCAGGCAATTTGCACAACCTTTTTGGATCTTAATTTCCTAAGAAATAGAATGAGAGTTTTGTCAGTATTGATTGGCAAAACTTTTAGAGATCATGCGCCCAAACTACACCTTCAAGCTGCCTGTGAGCCCCCCACATTACCCCAGACAACAGAGGGAGGAACTGCTGGCTTTGGGCAGCTGGGGAGGGATGGGACATATGAAAATTGCCCACAGATGTGTTAGAGCGGGAGAGGGGAGCAGCCCCGCCCCAGCACTTCAGGGCATCTGTGCCATGCCTTTACCAATGCAGGTTTAGGTGATATTAAATGTTTTTTCTAGGTTTTCTATCCAAGTCAGAACCAGAGGAGTTTTTCTCATTCTTTATTGTGCAACTTAATGCAAATAATTTGCATATCACAAGTCTCACCACACTCCACTACATTCAACATTCACCACCAAAAATGATCTTCCTTAAATGCTTCCCCAACCATGTTAATCTCAGACTCAGTAAATTCCTCCTGCTCCCATTACCCACAGGATCCAGTGTAAGAGCCCCTTAGAATCTAAATCTTCCCTATTCATTCTAGTTGTAATAATAAAGAGAGCCAGAGACTAATGTTTTATAGAGGGGAGAGAGAGAGAGAGAGTCTATGAGGTGAGACTCTCTTCTAGCTCTCCCCTCATGCCAAATATACTCTGGGAGACTTCGAGGGGGTGTCACCCTGAAACTGGGTGACCTGGATAGTCATGGTACCCCACAGGAGTAGGGGGCAAGGCTTCCCTATAAGACAAGGTATGGGGTACCCCAATCTGATTCTGAATGAGGGCGGGGTTCACAGAAGCCTCCCATGAGGTCAGTCAACTTCCCGGCGAGTGGTCCGGCTCCAAGATGGAGGCAGCCAGACCAAGCTGTGGTTCCCCTCCCCCTTGTTGTCTCTCAGGCACTCTGGAATGCTATCTGACTAATGAATGGCTTTTATTAATCACAATTCAGGGATTGGGGAAAGGGGTGAAGGGCAGAGGGATTTGGGGTGCCCTCTTCTCTATTCATATGGAGTCCCTCACTTAGGTGAGAACCTTAATGACTCCCACTCCTAAGCTTCTTCCCCCACTCCTTCTCTTCTGTTTGTATTTCTAGTTTTCTGTTTCTATCTTTTCCTATAATTGTAAGTTTTGACTGAAGAGGGGTCTCTCAGCAAGGTTGGGTAATAGGAGAAGGAGACTAAGAGATCGCTCCCAAAATGGAGTTCAAAAACTTAGCTAACTCAATGGTTAAAGTCTTGATGGGCAAGAAGCTATGGGATGCCTTTGACTAGGGAATTGGGGTATCAATGTCTAAAGAAAGATCCTCAGGAAGCCCTCAGGACTGGATCCAAGCTGGGATGTCCTCCTCCTCTCTTTTCCCTCAGTCCTCCACTGGAAGCCTTCTCCTCCTTCCTCCTTCTTCCTTCCCTGGAGAATTTCCCAGAATTCTCTCTGGTCTCAACTGTCAGTAACTGTCACCAACTGTAAGCCACTCCTTCTCTGGCTCCTTTTGTTCCATTTCCCTTGCACAAAACCCATCCTTACATAGTTTACATATGCCATCTTTGATCCAGAACTAAGTATGGCTGAACTAGATTAAAATATAATTGGGAAATTATTGTTAAATAGAAATAAAAAATAGTGATCAAATATGGTTTTCTAAGTCAAAATGGTGGCTCAGTGGATAGAGTGGGCATGTAGTCAGGAAGATCTGAATTTAAATCTGGCCTTAGACACTTAATCCACTGAAGACGAAATGGCAAATAATTCTAGTCCCTTTGTCAAGAAAACCCCATGAAGAGTATCAGTATATTATGGTCATATCTTCATGTATAGTTTAGTGGCCCTGTTTCCCTTTGAGTCTGACACTGCTGTTCTATGGGAAGCCTTTTCCAATCCTACTCAAATTCTAGTTCTTTCCCTTTGTTGATTATCTACTATTCATTTAATATACCATTTCTTTTTTCATAACTTTATGTACAGGAACTACTTCAATGTTTATACATAACAGTTTGCATGATGAGTGCAGGGACTATCATTTGAATCCCATTATATCTTAGCACAGGGCTAGCATGTTGTAAGATTATTAAATGCTTATTGACTAGTGACTTGACAAAAAAAAAAAAAAAAAACGAACAACAGCTCTTAGCTTCTGACTTAGTATCATTTCTAAGATGAAAGAGGAGCAAGGACTAGGAAATTGGGGTTAAGTGCCTTGCCCAGGGCCATACAACTAGGCGATAACTGAGGCAGATCTTATGGAAAGTCAGTCCTTATTTTTTTTTTCTAGTGAAACCTCTCTTATAATTGCCGTCTTTTCATCAAATCTTTCTTTTTCTTTTTAAAATTTATTTATTTGGGGGCAGCTGGGTAGCTCAGTGGATTGAGAGCCAGGCCTGGAGCCGGGAGGCCCTAGGTTCAAATCTGGCCTCAGACACTTTCCAGCTATGTGACCCTGGGCAAGTCACTTGACCCCCATTGCCCACCCTTACCACTCTCCACTTATGAGCCAATACGCAGAAGTTAAGGGTTTAAAAAAAAGTTATTTATTTAACAGAATTTATTCCCAGATATCTCACCACCTCCCCTTCCCTCATGACACCACAGAAATTATGATCCAACAAAAAGATATGTATATATTGATTGTGTCTTTATATTTCTATTTTTTCAGTTCATTTTCTGGAGGTATTCACAATTTATTCTTCAAATATTAATTATGTGGTTCTATATAATGTTCTTTTACTTATGCCAGTCTTCATTTCTTCATATAGATCTTTCTTAATTTTTTAAAATGAAGCTAATTATATATCACAATTTGTCCAGCCATTCCCCAATTGATGGACATTCCCTCAGTTTCTAGTTCTTTGCTACCACAAAGAGAGCTACTGTAAATATTTTGAAACATACAGGTTCTCTTACTTTTGCCATGATCATGAGGGAGAGAAACCCAGCAATACTATTATAGGGTTTAAGGATGAACCCAGTTTTATAGTTCTGTGGGAGTAATTCCAAATTGTTCTCCAAAATGTTTGAATCACAATTTCCACCAACAATTCACAATTTCAGTGTATTAGTGTCCCCATTTTTCTACATCCCATCCAATGTTTGTCATTTTGTCCTTTTATAATTTTAGCCAATCTGATAGATATGAAATGATACCTCAGCATTTTTTTTTTGGTTTTGTAGTTCTATAGTCAGTAGTGATTTAGAGCATTTTTTCATATATCCATAAATGGCTTTGAATTCTTCATCCAAAAAGTGTCTGTTCATATCTTTTGTTTATTTATCAATTGAGGAATGGCTCTAACTCTAATAACTTTGAAAATGTTCTCTATATATTTTAGATATGAAATTTCTATCAGAGAAACTATCTAGAAAAATTTATCCCAATTTTCTGTTTTTCTTCTAGTCTTTGCTCCATTGGTTTTTATTTGTATAGAAACCTTTTAATTTAATGTAATGAGGGTTATTCAGTTTATAACTCATGATATTCACCTCTTGTTTACTTATAAATTCCTCTCCTTTCCATAAATCTGACAGGTAACATGCTCTCTTCTCTTCTAACTTGGTTATGATATCTCCTTTTATGGGTAGGTCATGTATCTATTTTGATCTTATCTAAGTGAATAGTGTAAGATATTTGTCTATATCTAGCTTCTGCCAGACTTTCTAATTGTCCCAGCAATCTTAAAAAAAATAGTAAGTTCTTATCCCTAAAGCTTGGGTCTATATTTTTGTCAAATACATGGTTACTCTAATCTTTTATTACTGCTTATTGTATGTTATGTTCCACTCATCTGCCATTCTATTTCTTAGTCAGTACAGATAGTTTTGATAATAACTACTTTATAATATAGTTTAACTTCTGGTACTGGTAAGCCTTTGCAATTTTTTTCATTAATTCATTTGATATTCTTGATTTTTGTTCTTTCAAGTGAATATTATTATTTTTTCTAGCTCAATCAAATACATTTTTAGTAATTTCATTGGGATGACATTGAATAAGTAAATGGTTTAGATAGGATTGTTATTTTAATTATATTGGCACTGCCCAGGTATGTACAATTAACATTTCTTCAATTATTTAAATCTGACTTCATTTGTGTAAAAAGTACTTTATAATTATGTTTGTGCAGCTTTTGAGTCTGTTTTATAAGTATACTCCTAGGTAGTTTATTTTGTCTGTGGTTATTTTAAATTGGATATCTCATTCTATATCTTGTAAGATTTTGTTAATAATATATTAAAATGCTTGTGATTGATGTAAATTTTATATCCTGCTACTTTGTTAAATTTATTGATAGTTTCAAATACCTTTATAGTTCAATCTCCAGTATTTTCCATATATACAGTCATATTGTCTGCAAAAAGCAATAGTTATATTTGCTCTCTGCTCATTCTGTTTCTTTTAATTTATTTTTCTTTTATTATTGTTAGCATTTCTAATACGATATTAAATAATGTTGCTATTAATGGTCCTCTGTTTCATTCTTGGCCTTATTATTTTTATAAATAATATTTGCTGATGATTTTAAGTAGATGCTTTGTATAATTTTTTTAAAACACTTGTATTCTGTCTTTGAATCAATACTGTGTATTAGTTCTAAGGTAGTAGAGCAGTAAAAGCTAGGCAATGTGGGCTAAGTGACTTGCCTGGGATTATACAGCTGGAAAGTATCTGAGGTTAGATTTGAACCCAGGACCTCCTGACTTTTGGCCTTGTTCTCAATCTTATGAGCCATACAGCTGACATTCCTGCATCTTATCATTTAAAGAAAAAAATCCATTTATATCTATGCTTCCAGTGTTTTTACTAGAAATGAGTATTGTATTTTGTCAAAGGCTTTTCTTGCATCTATTGACATAATAATATGATTTTTTACTTTTATAAATATGTTCATATTTATAATTTTATCATATTAAACCATCCTTGAGTTCCTGATATAAATTCTGTTTGGTCTCAATGTAATCTTTGTGATATATAATTGTCCTTACTAGTATTTTATTTAGAATTTTTATATCCATGTTCATTATTAAGATTGATCTTTAGTTTTCCTTCTGTTTTTGTTCTTTTTGGTTTAGTTTCCAGCACTGTATTTATTTTATAAAAAGAGTTTTGTAAAACTCTTTCCTTACCCATTAATTCAAATAATTTATTTAATATTAGGATTAGTTTACCTTTAAATGTTTGGTAGTATTCACTACCAAATAAATATACTTGATGCTGATACTTTTTTTTTTTTAATGAAGTTCATTTATGGCTTGTTCAATTTCTTCTTCTAAATTAGATTTATTTAGATATTATATTTCTTCCTCTAATAGTCTAACCAGTTCTTATTTTTGTAGGTATACTTCCATTTCACAAAGTTAAATTTATTGGCATATAATTGAACAAAATAACTCCTAGTAATAACTTTAATTTCATCTTTATTGATGATATAGTCACCCTTTCATTTTTAATGCTACTAATTTGGTTTTCTTCTGTCTTTTTTATCATTATCCAGCATTTTATTTATTTTGTTGATTTTTCACAAAATCAACTCCAAATTTTGTTAATTAATTTAAATGACTTTCTTATATTTATTTTTATTGATCTCACATTTGATTTTTTCTAATTTTCTATTTAGTTAGGGATTTTAATTTTTGTTCTTTTTCTAGTATTTTTGAAAAATGTATTCCTTATTCTTTGATCTGTTATTTCTCTTTTATTGAAATAAGTTTTTAGAGATATAATTGTCCTCTAATTACAGCTTTTTTATGTATATCATGTATTTTGGTATGTTGTTTCATTATTATCTTTAATTAAATTATTGATTGTTTTCATAAGACTTGTTTTTTAATCCACTCATTATTTAGGATAAAGTTATTTAGTCTCCATTTCATTTTTACTTTGTGTTTCTATGGTCCCATATATAATTTTTTATTACATTGTGGTTTGAAAAGAATGCATTTAATATTTATGCTTCTTTATATTTAAGTATAATGTATTTGTGCCCTAATATGTGATCAATTTTTAAAAAAATTCTTACCTTCCATCTTAGAATCAATATCCTGGTTGTTCTAAGGCAGAAGAGCAGTAAGGGCTAGGAAATGGTGGATAAAACAACTTGCACAGGGTCCTACAGCTAGGAAGTATCTAAAGTCAAATTTGAACCAAGCACCTCTGAGCCTGGCTCTAAATCTACTGAGCCACCTAGCTGCCTCCCATATGGTCAAGTTTTGTAAAGGTATCATTTACCACTATGAAGGTATACTTTCTGTTTCCATTCATTTCTTTCCAGATATCTATCCTATTTAATTTATTTCAGATTCTATTCATTTTCTTGACTTTTTTCTTATTTATTTTTTGGTTAGATTTCTCCACTTCTGAGAGGGGAAAACTTAATCCCCCAGTATTGTTTTGTTATCTACTTCAAACTGTAACTTGTTTAGCTTTTCCTTTAAAATTTTTGGTGCAATAGCATTCAGTGCATGTAAGTTTACTACTAAAAATGCATCATTATCTATGGGACCTTTTAACATAATATAATTTCCCTGTTTATCTTTTTTTCAACAAATCTATTTTAGTTTTAACTTTATCAGAGATCACAATTCCTACTCATATATTCTTTGTAACAGATAAGGCATAATATATTCTGTTGTAGCCCATTATTTTTATTCTATGTGATCTCTCATTTTTATATGTACTTCTTATAAACAACATATTGTTGGGTTTTAGTTTTTGATCTGTTTTGCTATTTCCTTTTTATGAGTGAATTCAAAACATTCTTGTTCAAAATTATAATAACCAGTTGTGTATATCCCTACATTCTATTTTTCCTCTCTGTCTTTCTCACCCTCTCCTTTTGCCCAGATCCTCCTCCAAAGTCCAATGTCTTCTAATCACTGTCTCTCCAATCTTCACCCCTTTTAGGAATCCCTGCATTATCCTCTCTCTTTGCTCTAATTCTAAATTGACCTACACTTCTAAGGTTACTTTCCCTTATTCCTTCCCCCTCATTTCCTAGTTCTTATTTTATCCAGCCTTCCAAAAGTAGCTCCCTTATCCCCACAATTTGTACTTTATTTCTTGATCTGAACACCACAGTAACCTTGGACTACCTCTCTTACGCCCTCACCTGTCTCTTTTCTTGATATATACCCCCTTCTAGGAATCTCTTCCTTATTTTATCCCTTTGTCCTCTTTTCCTCTTAATTACATTCCTTTCTTTTAGTCATTTTGTCTGCATTTGCAATTATTATGTAACATGCAGAGGTCAACAAATTAATTAATTATGTCATTCTTGCTTATTTCATTAACAAATTGTTAAAAAAAACTGGGTTGAAAATAATGTCAACATTCATTATTCTTGTTTTTTCAACTGCATCTTATTTAAATGCTAACAAATTATTTTGAGACTCATAAAATCAGTTCATTGAGAACAGGTGTCTTCTGCTCAAGGCTGAAAGATGCCATTTTGAGTAAAAGCAACTTACATGAATGTTTCTGCCCTAGTTTACACTGGGAAAAAGACCTTTTACCATGACTGTACTTGCCTAATGGATCTTAAGCCTTTATAGTCTTTTAGTTTTCTCATTGGTAACAATAAAGCTTGTGTAGGAATGCTGTAATTTAGAGCCTAAAAGCATCATTTTGTTATTTCCTCATCAATATTCCTAAGACATAAAACTGACATCAACACAAAATGTTTTTAGACCTCTGCATGTTATATAATAATTGCAAATGCAGACAAGTGACAGATTATATTGTATTTTTTAAATTTTGAATGTTTAATTTTTAATGATTGTATAGTAAATTATTTTGTAGATTTTAAAAATACATCCATTTTTTGTAGTCCTGGACTTTAATATGATGAGAAGTCATGAAAAAAAATAGGGTAGAAGAGATTCGTTTAATTACTGGTGTACTATAAAACCCATGTAGCTCACAGTTAACACTACTCAAAGTACTAGATTTATTTTATATCATGAGTAAATTCAATATTACCTTCACTGTTCTCCCCCTCCCCCCACACACACACCCCTCCAATAGACACACAAAAAGAGCAGGAGAATTTTTTATGCCCAGATGTCCCAAGATTCCCCACCCTAATCCACAACCAAAAAATCTAGGTGAAGGAAAAGATCTAAGCTGGGCCCAGCTCCTTCTATAACCCTCCTTAGAGACTGTGAACTACTCTACACATCTGGTACTGACTACTTCCCCTATGATTTCTCATGACTTTTCTCACTGCCTGCTCATGGCTCTCATTTTATCAGTTCTGTCCCCTTCAACACTCCTTAAATCCTCTAATTCTCATTTTACTCTACTCATTTCCCATCCCAATTACTCTCTGAAATTTCCATTCTATAACAAATTACCTTTTGTCTTGGATCCTTCAATGTTCCCACATTTCGCCCTACTTCCCCTCCAATATTGAATCATTGACTTTCCTCTCTATTTGGGGGCAGATCTTCTCTCCTACTCCCCTATCCCCACACTGCTACAAGAGGTAGAGTCCTTACTCTCCAATGTAATTTCCAGATTCTTCCTGTACCTCCTTCATTTAATAAATGTTCCTCTTTTTTTATGATCATTTAATTAAAACTTTCTACCAAATCAGATTCATGGCACCTGAAAGATGAGTTATTAGTTATTCTCACGTTTTTCTAAATAAGTTCAATAACTGGTAAACCATCTCCTACCCTTAACTTCTGCTCTTATACTAGAACATGTTTATATTTACTCCTCCCTTAAACTCTTTAAACTTCTAATTTCTTAGCTTTGGTAAATTCCATGACCTACTTTGGTACTCTACCTTTAGGTACACCTATGAATTGTCATGTACTAAATCTCACTATTCCTCATAAATATTCAATTTAGGTATTTAGTTATCAGACTTGACATTTCCCTATCTAGTAAAAGTCTTGCATCTTTCCTTATTATCTATTCTTCCTAAACCACTTCTTTGGTCTCATCAATACCTTAATCCTTCTGTTTTTCAGTACTTGTTCAGACTTACCCATTCTTTGATTTCACTCCTTACCCTCTCTACAAAACCAGTGGTTTCCATTTCATTTCTATATTGTTCTGTGTTCTTGAATACAATCATCCTCTATATATAATTACATTCGTATTACTGTTTTTCTCTTGCTTCATCTTAATCCTCGTACCATTTACACCCTCTATATTTTCATTTCCTACTCAAGAGCCAACAAATTCAACTGATGGAGCTGTACATTAGAAATCCATATTATTTGTCCTTAACTGGGCCATCACTGTAACAAATAAGTTTTTTTTAATTCCTCTCTCTTTGATTCATCAGGCAAATAAGTGGTGCAATGGGTAAGGTACTCATCCTGGACTCTGGAAGACCTGAGTTCAAATATGAGCTTTGACACTTACTAGTTATGTGACCCTGGGCAAATCTCTTAACCCTGTTTTTCTCAGCTTCCTCATCTGTAAAATGAGCTGGAGAAGGAAATGTCAAACTTCTCTAGCATCTTTGCCCAGACAACCCCAAATGAGGGTAATGAAGAGTTAGACACACCCGAAATGTCTGAACAACAACAAATTGATTCACATCATATCACTTACTACAGAAGCAATTCCAAACCTTTTCTTCCCTCTTCAAACCACTGCATTTTCCACTCCCTAAGTTTCTCTCAGCTGCAAATCTTGTATTTGACATTACTGATAAAATTGAGACCATTAAACATGACCTCAATCTCCTTCACTTCTATTCATCTGAAAACTCCTTGACATTATCTCTTATTATCTCCCCTTTTCCCTCAATCTCTGCCAAAGATGTGGCTTTCTCCTTCCTCAGGTCAATCTAAGTGGGAACTAGATATCATTGTCTCATATCTCCATTAGATTACATACACAATAATATCTTATTCCTTGATCTTTAATTTTTCCTGGTGGACTGGTTCTTTCTCTATTGCCTTAAAATATGCTCAATTCCCCTCTTGCTTAAAAACAAACAAAAGAATAAGAGCCAAAATTCACACCCACACATGCACATACACAAAACCTTCAATAGACTCTGCTATCTCTCACACTCTTATGCTATATCTTTCCAGCATTTATCCCCCAAACTCTTTGAGAAATCATCCTACACTTCATGTTTCCATTACCTCTGTTTCTGCTCACTCTACATTTAGCTTCTGATCTTATCAGTAAGATGAAACCATCCTCTTTACAATTATCAAAGACATTTAAAACACTAAATTTAATGATCTTTTCTCACTTAATCTTTCTCTACTATCTGGTACATTTAATGCCTCTGACCATTTTATCCTGATGAATTCTTTTTCTTTATCAGCCAGTAAGCATTAAGTACCTACTATATTTTAAGGGTAGGGATACAAAGAGAAGCAAAAGAAAAAATCTTTACCCTCAAGGACTTCACAATCTAAAAGGAGGTATGGTAAAAGAACAAATATGTACAAACATCCTATATACAGGACTAGTAGAAAATTATTTATAGAGGAAAGACACTAGAACCATGAGAGATCGGTGAAAGCTTTTTGAAGAAGTTAAGATTTTATTTGGTACTTGAAGGAATTCAAGAAAGGCAAAAGGAAGAGTAGTATTAGGCATAAGAAATTTCCAGAAAAAATGTTTTGTTGACACTCACCTACCTAGTATGACCGTCCTTTCTCAGTTTCCTTGCTTATTCAATCATCTACATGATGGTTTCAAGCATTTCCTAAGTTGTTTTTTTTTCTTCCCCATCCTCACCCCATCCCCCTTCCCTTAGTTTTATAGAGCATTAAAAATGGGAAACAAACACACAAACAAACAAAAAAAGCAACTACTTTGAAATCTATGGAAGCTTGCACATTACCATTGAGGAGCTAGCAACCATGGATCAACTGATGTGCCTGGAAGTCAAGTATCATGTTTAAAATCTCACTTCAAAACTTTCTTGGCACATTATGGCTTTAAACTATGCTATATTAATAAAAGAGAAATTCCCTAAAAATCTCAACCCTTTTAAATCCTAGAAATAATTCTTTAATCTCCATTTAACAAGATAGGAACTTCCTATTTGACTTCTTGATTTTTTTTTCATATAAAATCTTCCTTTATATGTTCAAAAAACTAAATACAATTCTAAAAAATCCAAAATTCTCTATTTACCCAAACCTCCCTTAAAGCAAGCAGTCCTTAGGTTATTTGTAGGATAAATCATAGATTGTATGTTGTTAAGGGAAGGATGGAGCTCCTAAATAAGAGGTGGAGAAAAGATAAAGAAAAACAACTATGAACCAAAAATGATAATAATGTTATTTATGATCACACTAAAGAACTTCACTTTCCTTATTACTTGTTTGTTATATTTAGTTCTTTTACCTAGTTAATTTTAGGGAAAATGCTACTAAAATATATTCCCATTAGTCAAGAACAGTGAAGACTCTTAGCTCTACTCCTATGATGTTTGTTTCCAAACCAAGCAAAAATCTTGGATACTTCCCCTAATCCAATATGCCAGTTTCTTATCCCTTTTTCACTTCCTGGTGTAAAATGATCTCTAGTTAAAAAGTGTTAGGTTAAATAGTTTTAAGATGTTAGAGATTCTTTTTTTGGAGGGAGGAATTATTTTTTACTCAAGTTGATGATTCTAGCCCTCTATACAAAAGTAATGAAGATGGTAATTTGCATACACAAAAATACTTTTCTGGTCCATTAATTCTTTGTTAGCTTTGTTTTCATTCCTTTTCTAATCAAGCAAAAAAGCTTTCTTATGTTGATTTTCTCCCAAAATTCTGTTCCCCTCATGTATATGCTTCACATATACCCCTATAACAATGGGGCTTGACAGAAACATTGGACCACAGAATGACTTAGTAGAAATAGCAATAGGTCTAGATTAAAAGGATTTAGGTTAAAATTCCACCACTGATAATCATTATGGAAATGATAATTACTCTGCTGTGTAGGAAAATCACTTAATCTTCCCAGGACCCAGTTTCATCATTTGTAGCATATTGGACTAGATGATGTCTAAGATCCCTGCCAGTTTAAATCTATGATTCTATGGTCTGCAAACCTACATTTGGCCCATTTACTTAAGTTAATTCAGTGTGTTTCTAGACCACATTATCAATCATATTGTCATTTTGATTTACCAGATAGACTTGCCTTTTATTCAGTCTTATTTCCTTGAAAAGTTTAGTAATATACTTTCTGACCTAATTTTTTCCTGGAACACCAGTTTTTTTTCCAAAATAAGGCACATTAAATCTTGAGTGGTACCAGCACCAAGCTTTCACTATTTTTAAGGCCAAGAAACCATTCTATATTCAATTTTTTTCCTGAAAGAATTAGTGGTGTTTACTGCTTCTCTTATTATGTCATTACCATTTTGTAGATATCTACTTTTCTCTTGGTTAACTTTTGCCTAATTGTGAATAGATTTTGATACTATTTCTCTCATGTAGACACAGTCTTTGGTCACCAGATATTTAAGTTGAAGAGAAGATTCATGAATGTCATGACAATTGTCTTCAAGTATGTGAAATGCCATATTATGGAATAGAGTTTAAACTTCTCCTTGGAACCATTGGGCAGAATCAGGAATGAGGGGATAGAAAGTGAAAATGGGCATATTTAGACATTAAAAGGGAAAACTTCTCAACACATTTAACTGAATGAGTGGAATAGGTGATTTCAGGAGGTAGTGAGTTCCAATTAGATAGCTCAAATTTTAGAGCATGAAATTCAATCTCAGAATAATAGATTTATGATTTAGGACAAATCATTTTACCTTTCTTATTTTACTTCAGTTTCCTCTTCTGTAAAATGGAGGTAATGAGAGTACTTCCTTATATGTGTTTTGGAGAATTAAATCAAATAATACAATAAATGTAAAGTACGTTTTAAACTTTAAAGTACTGATTGTAATTAATTATCCCAATTAATAATGAATACCCATTTATTAAATGCCTACTATGTGTCCGGTACTATGGTAAGTGCTAAGAATACAAAAAGAGGCAAAAGTTCCTGAGATGAAGGAGCTTACATTCTAATAGAGAAGACAACATATATACAGGTATATAAATATATACAAAGAATGTTATAAATGGGGAAAAAAGGAACTATTTAACAGAGGAAAGGCACTGAAACTAAGAGTTATTGGAGAAGGCTTTACACATAAGCCATCAGTGCTTTTGGTGAGAGGCACCATGATGTAGTGGGCAAGGTTCTAGGATTAGAGTCAGGAAGACATGGATTCAAATCCTACCTCAAACATTGCCTGTACAACACTGGACAAGTCAGCCAAACTTGCTGGGTCACAGTTTTTTATCTGTTACATTAAGAGGTTGGATTCAAGTCCTTACCTCCATGTTTTCTTTCAGAGCCAAATCTATAATCCCGTTATTTTCTATATTCCTTAGAGATCTTCAAGCAAAGGCTGGATGATCAGAGATAAGGTAGTGAAGATTCTTTTTTCAGGTATGATTTGGACTAGGTAGATACTGATTTCTTTCAGAAATTTGAATTTGTTATTAATAATATGAAAATAAGTCTTGATCAATGGTATATGTAAAACCTAGTGGAATTGCTTTTTGTCTAGGGAGGGTTTGGGGGAGGAAGAGGGGAGGGAAAAAACATGAATAATGTAACCATGGAAAAATATTCTAAATTAATTAATTAATTAAAATTTTTCAAAAAATATTTGAATTTGTAATTCTGTCTTATGCTGGGATTTTATAGAATAGGACCTATATTGTAAGTGAAAAAAAAATTCTCTGCTAATGAAAACAGGAAAGCTAGTAAACCTGCCCTGAAAATTCTCTTCCTATCCTAGGTAGTACACAACAACTTCATGTACCCCCAGCATTTGAGTATCCTTAAAGATGTTTTCACTTGAACATATTGGAGGAATATTGTGCTGAATGAAACTGATCTACTTCCAGTAGTGTTAATAATTACACCAAATTTTTTGTGTCTTCAAAGATGGTACTGTAGATGTAATCAGGTTATATGAATATAAGAATAATATTTAGTCAAAATGTACTTTCTCAACCTATGTAAATAATCATTATCTTTTACTCTAGAGCAATGATTCCTAAAGTGGGTGCCACTGCCCCCTGGTGGGTGCTGCAGCGATCCAGGGGAGTGGTGATGGCCACAGGTGCATTTGGGGGAGGTGAATTGCTATAAGGGAGCGGTGATAGTATGTGACTGGGGGCGCTGAGTAATATTTTTTCTGGAAAGGGGGCAGTAGGCCAAAAAAGTTTGGGAACCACTGCTCTAGAGTAACAATTTGATTTTGCATTAGTTTGCAGCTCCTTGTGGAAATATGTTTACTTTGGTTAAATGTGTTGCTTTATAAAAGACCCTTTCTTCTTTTCATTGCTGCATAAAGCTCACTGCTCTCATTCTCTCATCTCAGAACATTATATATATATATATATATATATATATCTTATCTTGCTTCAAGTCGTGCATTACTTGCTGCATATGTGATAGTAATAGCATATACAGCTGAATTTAAAGATGAAGCAAAATTAATTGTCACAGCTGAAAAAGCATATTTGAGGTGGAAAGAATATTTTACAAGGAAAAATTGTTCTAGATTTAAGAGTCTTCTGGAGTTAAAAAATGCAAACAATGTTTGGGATATCTGTTAATGCTAATAAAAGGGAATTTAAAATATTGCTGAATTAAAATAGGATAGTATCTCTGTCAGTGTGGAAAACTTCAGTGGGATTAATGTACAACTCCCTATTAGAGTGGATAACTTTAGATTTTTACTGATCAGGGGAAAACATCCTTCCTTCCCCATCCTGATGTTTTCTGATGTATCATGTAGTAGAGAGAGGGGGTGATAATTGGAAGGTTTACCTCATAACATTGTGAGGCACAAATGATATAGTATAAATGATGTATTTTGTCAAACTTTAAAGCATGACACAAATGTTAATCATCATTATTGAGTCAATAAGGAATCTCTTATATTGTGTCTCAATAAAGCATACATGCAGGTATTATTAACCTGGAGTCTGAGGAAAATTTCAGGGAGTCCATGGTCTTAAAAACAACTGTATTTCATTGTAACTAATTCCTTTTGTCATATTATATATTTTACGTAAATTAAGAATATTTTCTTGAGAAAGGGTCCACTGGCTGTACCAGTTCAACAAAGGGGCTGATAACAAAGTGAAGGTTAACAATTCTTTCCACAGAGATAGTCTGGTAGGCTTGACTGACTGTTTTAGCTTTGAGGTTGAGAAATTGAAGGTTTCCTCTTTACTTGGAGGTGATACTTTGCAATGGATGATAATGTAGTAGATAATATGATGATGATGGTAAATGTGAGTCACCAGGGCCCTGGGAGCCTGTAACTAAACTAGCAGGAGATTTTGGAGTTAGATGTTATCAATGATGAGCAACCTCAGCTGGGGTACCCAGTCAATCTCCACTGCCAGCTGTAGGCTCCTTTAAGGTGTTGAGTGTGTGGCTCCTCCCAGCTGAATTAACTGCCTTCCTATATGAGAGAAGAACCCAGCAGGAAATGGGACTCTACTTCATGAATACAATGGAGGCTTAGCTTCCCTTTCACAGTAACCTCAACTTTTAAATATTTTCTCTTCTCCTTAGTCTCTCTAGCCTTGGTGATGTTGAAGGAATCACAGGAACTCACAGATTTAGGCTAAGGGATTAATTTAAACTGGAAAGGGAAAGCTACGGTAAGAGGGTTCAAGGTCTTATAAAGCTGTTGCTAGGGGCAACTGGCAAATGTTGGCAATGGACCTAGAAGGTCAGTCAGGTCAGGCTGAGGGAACCAGCCCTCAGCCAGAGTTAACTTGACACTGGCCTGATGTTATTTGATCCACCAGCTAAACAGATGAAGTTGTTGAGTTATTCTAGGGATGTCCCTAACCACTAGGCTATTCTAAACTAATTCCTGCCCACGTTCTACAACCCACCTCCCTTCAACCTCCCGGGATCCCCAAGGGGAAGTCAGGAGTAGCTGGGTGTCTGGCTGAGGTCAAGGAAATCAGAACCCCAAGGCTGGGTTTTCAGGGCCTTATATAGTCACATCCCAACTGTTGGTTGGCACCTGGGATGGCACCTGCCATGCCAGAGTTCCATTCTACTAAGTGACAGAATTGCCTAGGGTAATTTGCAATGCAAGAAATCCTGCATTACAACTTAGATAACTGAGTGAAATTAGAATTATTTAAATCTTCTCTAAATTGTCTTAGGTATACAGAAACCCCTTGAACTACTGGAATAAGATCACAAATTTACCTTCACCTAACAGGCTGCTTAAAATGCTCAAGGCAGAATCAATAAACATGTAGTCTTTGTATTTTCTCTTCATGACTACCTTCTGGTTCTGTGTCATCTTTGAGCATATCTGTATAGCTGGCACCTATTGGTTTGACTTTCACCAGTGTAGCTTCCATTCCCAGCCACTGCTGAGAGTGGGAATATAGACAAGTGGATGATGGACAAGATCCAAGTAGGTTAGCAGTTGTTTTTGGTTTACTAAGTGATTTGGAGGAAGATGGCAGAGTTCCCCAGTGAAGGAGGAATCTTGACCTCAGGAGAACAGAGCTCTTGGAAGGAATGTCAGCTGGAAGAGAATATACTTGCAGAGAGGACAGAGGATCACAAAAAGAGAGGGACCAGGAACTAGTGGACATGATCTGAAAAGTGAGGATCACAACCAGGAACTCAAGCTAGAAAATTACTAAGTAGAGGCTACATGTGTCTGACAGCTGAGGGGCTTTGTTCTGGCCACCATTACGAAGCTGTCCCCATTTCACCTTCTACAGATGCCAGAGAGAGAGAAAGAGAGTGAGCAACCTTGTCGTTTCTTGCTTAATGGAGGACTAAGCTGCGAGCTCTTGGAAGTTTTATGTCTGTTAGCCTTAATTCCTATACTTTAAAAACCATGATTAATTGTTCAATCGTGTGGACCAGAAGTCTGATGTAGCTTTAAGGGAGGAGATGGAGAAAACTGGGAAAGGAAGGAAACTAGAATTGCTTTCTTGCCAGCATCCACTAGCTGAGGGATGATTTCAAAGACAAGGAATATGCTGCTTATTTTTTAACAACTTGCCGGAGCAGGTTGGATACTTTCACTTGGGTTACCTTAGGATCAGAGCAAGTCTGTAATGCTGTGTTCTCTAGCTAGAGCAGCGATGGGCAACCTTTGGAGCTTGGTGTGTCAAAAAACCGAGCATAACTTGGGTGGTGTGTCACTTTGAGAAAAAAATACCATAATTTTGTGATATTTATAGTTTAAATAACAATAATGTATAATTGAATTATATAACTGTATTTAATAAACCTAAATAGGTAAATTAATATAGGTAGAATTATCATGTATAGTGCAAAGAGTGTCTACACTACACTACAGCAAATGGTTCATCCTCAGCATATGTCCCCATAGTTCTCTGTATGCGGCCGCATGCGACTGTGTGTCATCGAAAATGGCTACGTGTGTCAGTGCTGACACATGGGTCATAGGTTTGCCATCACTGAGCTAGGGTATATCAGGGTCCTTTAATAATCCCTTTGCTTCCTGATCTGGTTTGAAAGGGAACCATTCCCTGGAAAAAAAAGAGGCAGATCTGTGCGAAGCTCAAAGAAGAAGTGAGAATCCTGGGGAAATCCTATTACTTACACACACACACACAAATTTGAGGGATAATGCAATAAACAAAACTGACAGACATGCCTGTTTACTAGCCCAGCAATCACTAAATCACTATTACTTTGGTACAAAAATCAGTAAGACATATGGAATGAGGCATTACCAGAAGTTATTCTGCCTCTTGATCAGCATTTGAGGTCAAGTAGAAATTTTTTACTACCTTTTTCCTTGCCTTGTGAGGGGGGACCCCTTCAATGTAGAACAAATCGGTCTAAAGCTCTTACTCTCAACTCTCTCCATACTATTTAATTTCCCACAATTCTACCAGACTCATGTTCCTTGTGCCCACTTCTCCTCAGGTCAAATCTCTCCCAGAAATCCTTCAGTGGCTTCTCATTTCCTGGTTCATACAGACTAAAGTTCTTACTCTGGCATTGTGCCACAATTGGTCAATAACCTACCATCCCAATATTATCTAGTGCTAACACTCTCCAACTACTCTCACGCAAACTGAACTGATAACTTTGACCCATCTCTGATGTTTCCCCCAACTCTGTACATTTACTCAAGCTTTTTTCTCATATCTAAAATTCCCTCTTTCCTGTCTCTATATATCAAAGTCCTAATCTTACCCATTCTTAAGACCTGAATCAAATACTTTTTTTTTTCAATAGGGCTTTCTCTCATACGGACTCCACTGGATATAATTTCAGGATCATAGGTTTAAGAGATGAATAGGCCTCAGAGACTATGCAGTCTAAGTCATCCATTTTTTTATGACAAAGGATTCTGAGGAAAAGAGAGGTGAGATGATTTTTCCAGGTTCCTTTAGCTAGGGTCAGAAGCAGAATTCCAAGGCAAGTCTTTCTGATTTTAAGTCACGGAGGTGGTATATAATCAAATAAGTAAGTAGATTGGTCATATACCAGAGTAAAACATAACAGAACCCCAGCCTGTGTTTTGCATTGGTACCCATAGAGTGTTAGAGACTCATATTTTTATGTAAACTGTGTGGAAGAATTATGAAAGGATATGGACAAAAGTTTTACAAGATAATATTAGCTGCAAATTGTACCGTTAGAAACAGTGCCTGTGTTAATGAGATATCTTGCAATATTGACATATCTCAATTTTATTAGAATATCGGTGTTAGAATTGGCAGGATTCTTAAAGAACATCTAGTTCAAATTCCCCTTTTTCAGATAAGGAAACTGAGGTATAAAGAGGTCAAGTTGACTAGGTAAATTACACAGCCAATAAAGAGCAAAACCAGGATTTGACCCAGTTCATCTGATTTTAAGCCTAATGCTCTTTTTTTTTTCTGATAGCAGTGAAAAACAACAAGGCTTGTTAACAGAGAATCCCTCTTCAATTTAGAGTTCCCTAATCATCTTGGTGAGATTATAGATCATGGGTTGAAGGTATTTAAGTGATATCACTTCTTGGAGCATGGTAACACATATTGGTGCCTTCCTGAGAGGACATAGGTATCTCATGATCATTGCCTGACTCAGCCAGAGGGGACTGGACTCTTCAACAAAAGAACTGCCCTTTGTCCAGTGGTTTATAATAGCACATTGAGAGATTAACTTATTCTTATAAACTTCACTTTTTCTCAGAAATAAATCAGGACTCATTATTTTTCCCTTATTAATTCATCTTGCCTCCAACCTTCCCTCTTTTTGCTGAGAATGCCATCTTTTTTTCAGTTATTCAGTTTCATAACCTCGGGAGATCATCCTAAACTCTTCACTCTGTCCTTCACACCGTATCCAATTAGTGACCAACTCGGTTCATTTTGCCTCTCTAACATCTCTTCCCTCCATCCTCTTTTTGCCCATCCTCACTCTAATCATTCCTTTAAAACCTCTTGATTAGACCATAACAATAGTCACACAACTGAACTGAAGGTTTCTAGCTTCTCCATAGAATTGCCAAAATAATCTTACTAATGCAAAGGTCTGATTATATCGTTTCTCTGTTCAAGACGCTTCCGTCATTCCCTATAATGTCTAGGATAAAATACGAATTCCCTGGCTTGGCATTTCAAGCTCTTCCATCACTTGTCATCTTTTGTCAATTTGCTAAGTCTGAGGTGAAATTGCAGGAATGTTTTGACTTACGCTTCTCTTAGTAATGATTTGGAGCAATATTTCATTTTGTTATTAATAGTTTGCAATTCTTTTGAGGACTGCTTATTTATAGCTTTATAACTGACATCATGATAACCTTTCAGTATGAGCTGCTGTTGTTTGCATTTTTTTTTCTTTTTCCTAACTGTATCCTAAGAGGCGTCATTTTGGCCAGATAATAACATTCACAAATAACTTTCTTTTTTGCCTCTGAATAAGAGAGTTCTATAAATTCAAGTGGTCCTTCTTACCGTTATTTAGACATAAGTCCTCTAATTAGAAAGACTTATATAAAAGGTCTCTCTTGCTAATTATCAAAGATTTGCTCCCTCACAACCATCTGCTCTTCATACTTGCTCTTTCAGAGAAGTCAGATGGTTTGATTTGTGACAATTCAGTTACTGCCATAGCAACATAGGAACACAATTTCTTTCACAACATATCACATAGTGAGTCACAATGCAGAAAACACTTCAACACCTTCAACTATTAACCAAAATAGCAAAAAAGGACACCCTCAAAATAGATTCCTATTTGCTGCCTCTTAGTCAATGTACATGGCCTTCTGGTGATATATTACTAGAAAGAATCTGGCATTTGTAATCTTTACAATTTTGAAACTGAAATTTTAAACCTCTACGTTTATGAAAATAGTCACTTTTCTTGCTGAAAAGGAAGAAATTTCAAATGAGAATTCATATAAATTTAATGAACTTTCATACCATTATACAAATATGTTATTGTTGTTCAAACATTTCAGTTGTCTTACTTTTTGTGGCCCCTTTTGGGGTTTTAAAGATACTAGAATGGTTTGCCATTTCCTTTTCCAGATCATTTTATAGAAGAAGAAACTGAAATAAACAAAGTTAAGTGACTTGTTCAGGGTCACACACCTAAAGAAGTATTTTAGGCCAGATTGGAATTCAGGAAGATAAATCTTGACCCCAGGCCTGGTGCTCCATCCACTCCCCACAAATCAATGTTTGATTTTAAAAAAAATTCAATATTCTTTATGTGAGGAGAATGCTACACTAACTTCTGGGAATTGATTATTTTAAGAACAGATTTAAAAATCTGTTCCATATATTTCAGCTTGAAGATTTGCAACATGTTTTACCCATTTATCACATTTGTTACAAAAACAGATAAGATTTTTTAGTAAAATCATGGGACCATGTGACTTACATTCCAACAGGGGGACCATTTCATGAATCGAATATAAAGACGTGTCAGAGCTATCAAGTTCTTTCTGAAGACTGAGGAAGAGGCAGTGTATGACACTTAATAAAATGCTAGACTGAGATAAGCTTATTGTGGTCTTTCGATTACCATTACTAATTCCTATGTGACCTACTTTATAGGGTTACTGCAAGTGAAAAGTACAACGGTTCTGAAGTAAGAGAACCTGGACTGAAATCTTGCTTCTGACATTTATTACCTGTGTAACCTTAAACAAGTCACTTAATGTTTCTGAACCTCAGTTTCTTTATCTGCAACATGAGAGGACTGGATTAAATAACCCTTGAGAACTCCTCCATATCCATATATATTATCTCTATCTTCTTTGGGTAAATGAAAGAAAATATGTAAAGAGATTTCTGAATTATAAAGAAGAAAACAAAAGCAGAAACTGAGTTTACCTGTAAGGTACTATAATAAGTTTCCATTATTTTTTGGGATTAACAAAGTTAGAAAAAAATTAAATTAAAAAATAGATTATCATATTGAAAACAAGTTGCTGTATAAAACCCCACTCTACTTTTGAACATAAATATTTCTTAGAATTAAAAATATATTTCATTTCTAAGCATTATTGAAGGGACTTTTATAACTAAATTACACATTTCTATTTTTTTCTAAAATACATGGAATATGTTTTAAAATCTGTTTTTAAGATTGTCAACAATGCATGTAGGAATGAATAAAAATGATTTGTAGGGAAGGCAGGATGGTGCATAGAAAACTATTAGAGGTGAGAGTGAAAGGATCTGAGTTTGAATTCTAAACTCTGCCTTTCTGATATTAGATGACCTTCAGAAATTATTTAACCCTCTTGAACTCATCTGTAAAATGAGGCAATTGGTTAAGTGATCTTAAAATTCCTTGCCTCTTAATCTAAAATAAAAGCAGATAAAAATCCCGATTCCCTTATCCCACCTTTATTTTTTATTGATTATTGGTGCTTTATTTTTTTAGCCCATTCTTCTACCAAATCCTGATTCATATTAAATTGTGGACTTGATTTGATTCAGAATAGTTTTGCATATGACATGCGGATGTAGTCCCTGAACAGGAAAGTTTCTGATGAATTGAAATTCACCAATACGACAGATTCAAAGTTAATGAAATGTAATAGGCTACAAAATGGTATGTCCTTATCATATCCATTTAATTTGACCTTGTCATGGAAAGACAGATCAAGGTGAATATTCAATCATTTGCAATTTATGAAGCTTAATAGTCCCACAATTACCAAGTATATGCTTCTTCTGAGTGATCTACAGGAACCTAACTGTTTTATGATAGAAGTGAATTCACCAACAAAATGGAAACAATATGTTGTTCCCTTCCAAAAAGAAATCTTAAGTGCTTTTAGAATAACAACTACAGCAACATATGGCAGTATAAAGGGATGAGTTGAAATACTGACTTGACCATTACTGACTGTGTAACTAGGCAAATTACTGATCTCTCAGTGCCAATATAAATGGAAGGGGGAAATTTCTCATTTGGAACCCCCATGCCAATGAAAGCAAAGGTCTACCCTTGAGAGAGAGAGAGAGAGAGAGAGAGAGAGAGAGAGAGAGAGAGAGAGAGAGAGATTGAGAGAGAGAGAGAGATTGAGAGAGAGAGATTGAGAGAGAAAATGAAAAAGAAAAAAAATTCCTATGAAGAATCTCATTTGTGGGAAACCATTAAAAGAATTAGATACGTTCTCTGTTACAGATATTTTCTACTTGGGATACTTTTTTTTTCCTTTCACTTTCTTGGATAGAATAGTTGCCCAGATGTGAGTCATTATATCTCAGATAAAATTTGTGTTTTTTATATTTTAAATATCCTACTAAATTGTGGAATCTTTGAGGAAGAACAATGGATTTGGAATTAGGAGATGGGGCTCCCAACCCAGCAGTCACTGAATGACCATGTGACCAGGAATGAGGCACATACTGGTTCTGAACTGACTGGAATGTTGGCATCTGTAAAAGAGGGATGATCAAACTGCAATGTAAAAAAGAAGTATTATCTTTACACAGCAGATAAAAAAATAGGGTCCTAAGAAAAACATGCAATCAGAGCCTGGTATCCTGTTTCATTTTAATGATGGTGTCAATATAGCAGCTTTTAAGTTTTTTTTGAAAGTGATCAATTTGGTGGAGTCAGAGCCTTATGATATTTGTTAATCTAACCCTAGACAATTTTATTGCATTAAGGATAGGGACCAAAAACCAGATCTGTGATTTCATTGATACAAGCAAGTAGCTTCGTAGAGAAAACAAAAACAATTTTTTGTTGCCTTCCAAAGAACAAGAAATCTTAAGTGCTTTTTGAATTAGATGAGGTAAGAGCTAACATTTATATAATACTATGTGCTATGTAATAGGCTCAGTCCTTTACAATTATTATCTCATTTTCATTATCCATTTTAGTTGTTTCTCTCATTCCCATTATTTTTCTGGCCCTCTTTTCTGGCCTATGCTATTATCTGTCTCCTAATTGGTTAATGCCAAAAAACTGACTGACAGGTCGGGTAAATTCCACTGGGGCTGGACTTTGTAAAAGCCTGGCTATATAAATTCAACACTTAACTTTGCTTAAGCACCCTTAATCAATGAACTTTAAACACCTCAGGCTGATTCCCCAATCTAACTGACAGACACAGACTGAAGATCAGTGAGAGGAGCCTTTAATTTTCTTGAACATGTTCTTTGCTATTATAACACATATAAAAGCACCGAAGGCTTCTGACCGAAAAAATGAATAAATGATTTTAGAAGTGTAGACATAGTTTGTACATTAGAATCAGTTATTTCCAAGGTATTCCAATCCTTGAGGGAATCAGGATCACTTTTTCTAACTTTGGCTGTCATATTTTCTCATTTTGCCACCCACACCTGGGTCGACCATCAATTTGGTTTGATTTGGAGAGCATCTTGCCTAGCCTTGCCCCCATCAGGTGAAGGTAGGTTGCCAGAACAACTTACTTTTGAGTTTGCCACTCAAGCTTGAAAATTTTTCTCACTACTGTTTTTCCCCCAAATATATGGAAAGTGGGATAGGGTCTTTGCCAGGTTGATTCACTGCTTAATATAAACTTCTCTGTTTAACATTTAAAGTCCTTACAACTTGGCCACAAGCTAACTTCGAAGTCTATTCTATATTACTTTCCCTCCATTCTATGTGCAGGTTAAACGAGTGTTCTTGCTGTATCTCACACCTAGGACATTCTCTCCGTTGGTTTTCTGTGTCTTTGCATAGAAATGAGGACAATGCATTCCCTCCTCTATTTGAGTGAACTTTCTCCTCACCTCCGAATTTCTGCTCTCCATTCCTCAACTCAAGTAGTACCTTTGAACGAAGACTTTCCTGATCTCCTACTAAATGGTGGCATATCTTACCAAATTAATTTATATTTACTTGATTATTCAGATGCTATCTGTACTAATAGAATGTGATCTCCTTGAAGGTAAAGTCTACTTCATTTTTATCTTTGAGACTCCACTATATTACACCTAGTAAACATTTAATAAATGCTTATGGAATGATTCATTGTTTTACTATTATAAATCAAGGTGTGATTTTACTTCTGGTCAGATGAGGCTGTGTAACACCTCCATCCTGCCTTTGAAGGCATATATTCCCCCTTGCTGTTACCCTTTGTCTCCTTATTATTTTTGGACAATACTGAAAAGTATTCTCAGCTACCTCACCTGTTTGAGTTCACTGTCTAGAAAATACATGGTTATTAAATGAAACTGGATTGTACTGGTCTTTCTAATCTTCATCCAGTTTGTCACTCATGATCTTCTTACTGACTTGAAGAAACAAGCATCATTCCTCTGCCTTCAACTCCTCTACTCCACCTCTGGAGAGTCCATTAGCTAGAAATGAATTAGATTTCAAAAGAAATTAGAAGCACCTTTTGGTTCTGCCTGGAATGTAACTTACCATGCTCTTTAATTGGCTATTTCTTTCCTTATTTACTTTGATTTGCCTTATAACATAAGTGCAGAGATTCAGAGATAATCCTTGGAAGCAAGGTTATGAGATGTATTGTCTCATAGTAAACAAATACACAAAGATACCTCTTTGTTCATTTTATTTACTTTTTTAAAGTTTATATATTTTAATTTCTATTTAGTATTTTCATATAGCTGCTTATAAATTATGAACCATCAGCAATCTTTAAGTTGCTTGTAAGAAGTTACTCAAAAGTTTAATAAACTCTAAAGTATCATTAAAACGTTTGATTGATATAATAAAGGCTTAACCGATCAGTAATGAATTAGTTTCCTTACAAAGCAATATAATCAGTTTAAGAATGTTCATCTTTACTTTCCTCAAATAAATGTCTTTATAATGAAAACAATTCTAATTTATTCCTGTATCATTATTTAAATTATTTGTTATTTAAATTAATTTCCTATAATCATCATACTTCTAAATGAATGTAACTCATTTTTTAAAAATTATATTTTATTGCTTCCTTTTTGGAGATGTGAAATTTATTTTCCTAAGAAAGAGAAAAATGGTTGCCCTTCATACTCAAGGAGACCAAAATGGTTTTTGATTTGTGCATAAATTGGATTCAAATGAAGCAGAATTGCATAGTGAAAGACCTCATTCTCTCTTCCAGAGTCATTAAAGTCCAGTGTCAGGAAAAAAGTCAAGAAGACTGATGATGGCTTGGGACACAGTGTATGACTTTGGCTTCATTGATGTCTAACTAAGCTATAAATGCCTATTTCAGTCACCTCTATGACCTTTGGAACAAATTGTTCTCATCTAATCTTTCTACTAGGTGAAGTCTTCACATGTCCTCTAACTTACCAACAGATATGAGTCCTGTCAGTTACCTTTAACCTGGTTTAACTCATGTGTTGAGATAGTTTACTAGAGCTTTTCCACTGTACCTGAGCTTCTTGGAGCTTCAGGTGAGAATTGGTTGGCAGGTAGACGTCAAAGGAGGAAAACAACCCTTAAAGAGGACAAGCTAGTGCTCACAACAGAATACTTTTTTGTTGTTATTGTTCAACACAGATGGTATGCTTTTTAATGAGAAATGATATTTTAAGATTACATATTCTAAAATTAGTCAATTGGATTCAGACTATGATTTCATTGGTATAAGTATTTACTAGGTAAGGAATTTCCTTCCATCAATGTGTATCAATAAATTCAGTGCAAATTACACTTTTTGAGGGTTGCCTATGGCATTGAGAAGTTAAGTGACTTGTCCAGAGAGAGATAGCTTGCATATTTCAAAGATTAGAAATGAACCTATGTCTTCTTGGCTCCTCATTGGCTCTCTGTCCACTTGACCACTCTACCACTTAAAATTATGAATTTAAAATAACTGCATGCTTTATTATTCCAACCACAATAAAATTAGTAGGTTAATTTGTATTAATATAAATTCTCTATGATTCGATTTTATCTTTAGATTTGATGACATGATCAAGTTACAAATTCATTTATTTAAATTTTTTTACTATGTAATAGGGGTTGTCAAGGGCACACTTCAACTTTAAATGGCATAGTACTAAGTAGCAAACTCAATCCCATCTGGGTAGGGACAGTCTTTCTATGTGAAGGGATAACATTTTAAATTCCATAACTTTTTTTTTCTGGAGAATAGAGTTAACTTGATCAGAAATGCAAAATAGATAATTAGGAAAAGAAAGTAGAAATAGAGCATGCATTAGAAATGGAAGGAGGTTCTAAGTTAAGGAAAGAACCAGGAAGAAAGATATAAGTAAGCAAGATAGATTATATTTAAAATGAAGATTCAGATTTTTTTTCAGGGGTGTATTACTGGAAAAGAGTAAGTCAGCAAAATAGCAGAAGCTAAAAGTTTCAGAGCAACCCAAGTAATATTATCTTACTTTTTCAAAGGCCTCCAGTGTGTTTTGTAAACACTCTATAGAGAATTGTGGTAGTGCATGGACAAGAAGAAGAATCTTTTCCTATAAAATATTTCCTAAGCATATATCAAAATTTTTAGAATACATAACAACAGAGAAAACTTTATTTAGCAATTCCCATATTAATCATATCCAATGAGTCATCAAACTGAAAGGGAATTCCTTAACAAATTTGTTTATCATAGTCTTGCAAGATGTCACAGAGTTCAAATGAAGGACAAATTTCCTATAGATGGTGAATAATACAAAACCATCACTTCTGAAAAATCAAAATTTTTCAGTGACCCAAGTGGCAATGGAGAATACCAACCCCACTAGTAAAAGGCAAGAGGGTGGAATCTATTTATTTCTTTGTATCACCGATGCCAGCATATTTCCTTGGACATAGTTTCAGAGCAATGAGGTATGGTTGTATCAAACCATAAAAAAGTTGAAAAAACTCATTAATGAAATCCATAATTATTTAAAACTTTTAACTTCCAGCTATATATGTATATACATAAGCATGTATACATACTCACACATGCAAATATTTACATGAGCACACAGAGCACATTTTCTGGATTGTGATATGCATTTGATTGGATAAAACCTAGAGCTCTACCATATATTGATAAGTAACTTGGTAGACATTAAAAATAGTCAGTGAATTGAGTCTGACATTGAAGAAGAGAAGAATGGTCTAGATTATTTGGGAGCAATCCCACAATTCTTCTCCCTTAAATGAAGGTCCAATATTTTTGCATCCATATTTTTCAATACATCCATATTGTCAGGACAACGAAATAGGGAATATTGCTATCTGTGAAGAAATCAAGTTGATTATTACCCAAAGGTCAATACAGAGGCTTATCATATGAACAAGAATTAAACTCAACTATTATGGCTTTGGGTCATGCTGAAGGTAATAATATTCAAGTAATGACTTATTAATCTAACTCCTAGGGACTCTCAGTTAAATTTTGTCTTGCTAATGGAAAAAAAGAGAGACCAGATACTTCAAAGCATGTATTCTAAAAATGGGAGGGGCTGTAGGAAAATAGACACCTTATTGCATTGTGGTCAGAACTGTGAATTAGTGTAGCAATTCTGGAAAACACTTTGGAGCTATGTTCAAAAGGACATCAAACACTTCTTACTCTTTGACCCAGTGATGTCACTATTCGGAGTATGTGCAGAAAAGATCAAGGAAACAAGAAAAGAAAACATATGTACAAAATATTTATAGAAGCTCTTTTCTTAGTAGCAAAAAAAGGAAACAAAACAAAATCCGAACCTGGAAAATAATGGGTTATGCTTACTGAGAATTGATAAATTGATAAACAAATTATGGCATGTGAATGAAATGTGATATTTTTGAGCATTAAAAAATGAGAACAAAAATCAATAGCTTTTGAGGAGAATAAGAAAACCTCTAGGAAGAGACGCAAAGTGAAGTGTGGAGAATCAGGGGAACAATTTATACAATTATAACTGCAATATAAATAAAAATATATTAGAATGACTTCATAACTTTGATCAGTGCAATGACAAGCCACTCTTTTAGAGGGCTGAAGATAAGCAAGCTTGCTACCTTCCACCAGGGAGATGATGGGCATAAAATACAGAATGAGACATACATTTTTGGATGTTACTGATACTTCTTTTGTTAGACAATGCATAATTAAATAACAGTGTTTTTTAAATTTGATTTTTTCTTTTTCTTTTTCAATTGTTCAGTGGGGCAGAAGGAAAAATTTTGATAACTGGAAAAATAATATAATTTAAAATGTGAATGTCATCAATAAAAGAGCCAACCTTGGATTAGCAGACAGAAGATATAATTATCCTAGCATATGCTGCCTAGTTCATCCCTGTTGCATCATTAGCATGCTCATAAAATGCATAAAATATATAAAATCTTACCATGTCTATTATAAGTGTCCAAGACAAAAATAGACTTATGCTTCTGGCATACTAGTTTCCCAAGCAAATTAATTTCTTACATTAATGTTTTCTTTAGTTTTACAAGGCTTTAGACCTGTTGGGACCTTAGAGATCATTTAGTCCAGTAACTCTTTATTTTATAGGTAAGGAAATCAAAGTGACCTGCTAAAAATAAAAGCTATAGCATTTGAACCCAGGTCTTTAGATTTTTGTCCCACACCCTCATGTATGCTGCCCATTTTACTATACTTCCTAATGTAAAACATTCTATTAGGTAGTGTAAAAGGCATATAAGAAATATATCCTTTTGGTACTACATTAATTCCCACCTCCTCCATCCTAAGGCAATCTGATAAAAAAAATTCTGGATTTGAATTAAGAACATCAATATTTGAATCCCAACTCTGAGAATTACTATTTAAAGGATCCTAATAAGCCACTTAACCTTTCCTGATCTCAATTTTCTCCTTTTTAAAATGACAGTTTTGGACTGAATCAACCATCTTAGGAATATGATCTGGTACCTTGTCAGAGCCCTGACATCCTTTCAATGGATCCCTAAAGTCAAAATTATTTTAATAATAATACCGAGATGTTTCCCTTTCTAATATGGTGAATATTTATATGCATATATGTATATATGTATGATAAAAATAAAAGGTGTTTTCATTCTTCACCTTTAAGAGCATAAATGAGTCTGAGACCAAAAAGTTTAAGAACTTTCTGTTTGACTCCTTTGAACTCAGCATTCTCTTTTCTTTCTTTTTTTTTTTTTAAACCCTTACCTTCCATCTTGGAGTCAATACTATGTATTTGTTCCAAGGCAGAAGAGTGGTGAGGGCTAGGCAATGGGGGTCAAGTGACTTGCCCAGGGTCACACAACTGGGAAGTGTCTGAGGCCAGATTTGAACCTATCGGCATTCCCTTTCAAGTTTGATTTACCCTATGATTTCCATACTTCATTTTTCCCTGGATGCCCAACTTCACTCACTGTGGTGTCCTATCACAGCCTGCTCCCTCTGACCATTCTCTGCTTTGGTCCTTTCCCAACTTCTATGAACATCCACATCAGTGATATGATGGTCTGACGAGCTGATCCATACTGATGCACTTATTGAGAATGGTAGCGAGACATAGGGGACAGAATCCTGGATTTCTAATTAGGAAGACCCGGTTCTAAATGTTGTTTCTGACATTTCCTAGTAGTGTGCTCATGGTCAAGTCACTTAACCTTTATGATCTTGTTTAATAACCCATTAAATGAATGTAATAATAGGGTTGTTTTGAGTCTCAAATGAGACCACACAGCCCACGAGCTTCACAAAGTTAAAAGTACTATATACATGTCAAATGAAGCGTGGTTTGTAGATAGAGAGCCAAGAAAAACAGAAGTCAAGAAGATCTGGGTTTCAGTCCTCTCTGTGACATATTCAGGTCTGTCATCCTGAACAAATTGTAAGATATGAGCGTCCCAGACAACTCTCTGAGCCTAGAATATTTGCAGAATAGGTGCTGTTCTGAAATCATAGAAGAAACTTTTGTTAATGAGAGCTCTCCATACCAGTAAAATTGAGGCTCCAGCAACAAAGTATGACCAAGTTTTAATAAATGACTGTGTAACTTTCCCTCTCTTACTGAAGAAAATGATCTAGAACCATTAGGGGAGTAGGAACATAGAGACCATGTTCCTCAGTGAAGTAGCTGTCTGAAAATGAAAAATCCTACCATTTAGGTGGCCAGGGGACTGGACTTTATAGAGTTAGCCCAGACCTAAAGTTGCACTAATTACTGTAGCAAATTTACCAAATGCCTGCAAAAGGTAGCACGAAAAATCTTCATACCCCTTTCAGGGGAAGACTGGTTGGTTAGAAACCTGGTAGGGTTTCCCTGTAAAGTTTTCAGTTGAGAGCAGAGGCTCAGAGATATTTTCAGCCTCAATATCCTTTCTCCCACCTCCTAAAATATGCTCAGTCACATAAGGTGAAAGTTATTCAACATTCTGGAAGGGGGAAGGGACTCAAAAATCAAGATTTCACCTTCCTACTTCATATCTGACCCAGTTATCAAAGAAATCGATTAAACTCTATTGATTGATGGTAGATCAATAAGAGCTCAGGAAGAGTAGGATAAGTAGACAGCTAGTATGATTCAACATTCCAAATATCAAAGCCCCCAAGTCAGCTGAAGCCTCACCTATCCACCCATTCTCTTCGTTTCCAAGGAGTTACTCTCAGGGCATTTATAATCCAAATATCCAGGTTTGAGATCCCAGCTCTGCTGTTCACAAGCTATGTGGTTTTGGGGCAGTCTTTTTCAGGAGAATTTTGAGGCTTTGTTTCCCAATCAGAATAAAAGGGATGGAGATACAGAGAAGGAAGGAAATGTATTTATTAAGCACCTACTGTATGCCAGGTGCTGTGCTGAGCACTTAACAAATATTCCATTTGATACAGCAACTTTGGGATGGAGGTGCTACTATGATACCATTTTAAAGATGAGGAAACAGATTTTAAATTATTTACCCAGGGCCACATAGCTAGTAGATGTTTAAGGATGAATTTGAACTCAGGGTTCCTGATTCCAGGCTCAGTGCTCTATTTACTATGCCACCTACCTTGACTAAATTATGTCTAAGCACCATTCCAGCATACCCTGCAATGGTAGAGAATAGGCTGAACTTGAGGTCAAGTTACCTGAATTCAAATGACCATCTGTAAAATAGGAAAAATACTTAAACTACTTAACTCTTGGGGTCATGGTGAGGAAAGCATTTTCCAAACCACTAAGGGTTACAGGAATGTGAATTATTATGGACTTATTATTTAGATAGCAGAAAAAATGCTGTTGAATTTGCCCTTTAATATACTTCAACTTCCCGGAGCCCTAACATTCCAATTTCCTTCTGCCAAATCATTGCTATATGATGAGTTATCTATAGTTTGCCTCATATAGACACAGTGCAGATAGTTGTTATTAATTGAAATGTTGGGGCACTTTATCCTGTTTAAAATTAAAGTAATCTCTTTGTATGCAAATGATTGTATAAAAGTTTGAGAAAATTCTAACTTATCCTAGGGCCAAAAGAAATGGTGATGGAATATGCATACAAACTCTTTGGCCCATATTTTATAATGGTATGATATTTCTATAATTTAAGAGACTGACTGGTTCCAAATGAGGTTAATAAGACTATTGGGATTTCTGGTCATGTTTCCAAAATAACCTATACCTCTCAGACTTATCTTTGGGTCACATTAATTTGAAAATCTCCTGCCTGTAAGATTACTAAACTGTCTTAGGACAAGAAAGTATAGCAGAGTGATCCATCCATCTGAAGTCACTTACCGCTGCAGTATATTTCCAAGTTAAGCATTTTTTACTCCCATGATACTTCTCGAGGTTCACGTCAACAAGCAGCTTCCCAAATAATCTGGAGTCCTGTCTGCTTAGTTTTTTTCAGTTGTATTAATGCTCTATTTCTACACATTATAATTCTTTACCTTTGAATGTTGTAGTAGAGTTGTTGATCTGCCTTGGTGGAGGGCATTTCTTTCCTGAGATTGCCCTACACTGATGAAATCAATTTGGAAAGTGGATTAATCAGGTGATAATTTGATTTGTGTGTAGGTTTTCATTTTTAATTTTTGTTTGGTCCAGTGATTTCATCCATATAGAGAACATACTGTGTGTAAAATACAGTGATTAGTGCTAATCAGCTATCTATAACTGATCTTAAGAATTGTTTATGGTATATCTGAGTTTGAGTGATATGCCTATGATCACATATTCAGTGTGTGTTGGAGTCTATAATTGACCTCAGTTCTTCCTAACTTCAAATTAGGTTCTCTATCCTCTATAACTCAGGCCATAATAGTTGGTAAAATGACTAAAATACCAAATATATCTATTATATTAAATATTTATGCAGAATGCTTTGGAAAAAATGGAAAATTTCATTTTCAAAGAAATTGACCCAAACTATTATAGTCACATAGATAATATTTTTTTAGGACATTCCTTTCTAGTTGGATTCTCAAGATTGGGCACAATCCTGCTCCAGCCACCCAGGACTTCTCATCCATATATATTTACAAATCTACATTTGCAAATACTGGGAGTTTATATACTAGATAAGAGGTCCCTTTAGCCTAATCACTTAATCTTTGCTTTGGAGCCCTGTGATAAGAACAGGTGAGGCCAACAGAAAAGAGGCAGATGATTTTTGAATAATCTAATCAGACATTTTTCCCCCTCATTGGCTAGGCTAGTGTTTTCATCTGTCTTTTATTTAGGATTGCTCATACCTGGGCCACTTAACCCTCCCATAAGGTAAGATATTTGGAGAAGGTTGTGCACAGAAAGATTTTTGGTCTTTAGAAAAGTGGCATCCTCTGGAGCACAACAGCCAGGAGAACCAGCAATATTCAACGGCAATTAGCAGCTGGAGTTCTTATGAGAAGCTGTATAGTAACATAAGCACACAGTAACCATAACCCCTTCCATAAAATGAGGCATAGGACCAAATGAGCTCCTCACTGATCTTTAGGAACTGCATTTCAGCCTAATAGAATCCATCTATTCTATTGTAGGAGACATCTATTCTATTATATGGACAGGAGAATGAATTTTCTTGTTGAAGAGAAGTTAAAAAGAGTATAACGAACACCTATTCATGATGAAGATTACTTTACCAGATCATAATAAATCATTTTGGAAAATTTTAAATAATGAGAGGGTAGAGAGGGATAAAAATAAGGGTAGTAGGCTGAAGAATGGAAGAATGGGACTTGAAGAGACGAAAGGAAAAGAAATTCTAAGTATCCAGACACTGTGGACATGCAATGGCTGGCATGTAATGGTTATGTAATAAACATTTATTGATTGACTGATATATGAAGATAGAGAAGAAATCCTGACCTTCTGAAGAGACATGATGAAGAATGTATGGATCAATAAGCCTGGTTTGGTGGTACGTGACTACCATGCCTAATGCCGGTGAGACTAAGTTTGGTGAATTACTTTTGTTTGAGTTATGAACTGCAGTACAAATAAAGCAGATGGAGTGGACATACTAGGACTGGCATCCATATGAGCAGTCCCTGCTAAGGCCAGAGGCTATGTAAAAAAAAAGGATGAAGTGACCCATGTTGGAAATATGGAACAGATGAAAACTTTCTTGCCAATCAGCATCAGAATTGGGCTTATAATGGTTGTTGTGGAAAGTCCATAGTTTAATAGGGAAATCTAGTATATATATTTTTCAAAAAAGATTACTTCTCACATCTGATGATTCAACTGAGAATGAATGAAGCTACCAGAAGAAAAATGCAAACAATCTATAGAGATGTTAGCTTTACAGGAAGGAGGCTGAAGAATGTGGATACTCTTTCCTTTTTATACCAAAGTCACTTTCCAAAATCCTCCTTCCCCCACTACAGCAAGTATTCAAAACAACACCAAATGTTAATGAAACACTAAAGAAGAGAAAAGATTCAATTTGTAAGTTTGTAGTTATATATCTCTAATTTGACCTACTTATGCAATTAAATTTTTTTAAAATGGGAAATGGGACAAAGAAAAACCATATCAATATGAGCTCTTTTTTTTTTCTTTCAAAGTTCAAATGAAATAAAGCAATTACCTCAGGGAAGACATTTATCTGATATTTTTAGTTTGCAAAATACTCCATGTATATTAAATACCTCATTGGATCCTCACAATAACCTTGTGGGGAAAGTATGAAGTTACCTTCCTTTTACATTTGTCTTCATTTTATAGATGAGGAAACTGAGTATCAAAGAGGTTAAGTGATTTGTCCTTGATCACAAAGCTAGGAATTGCTAGAGGTAAAATTTATTGCTAGATTTTCACTATTCAAAGCCTGATAGTCTATCCCTTACATCGTACAGATTCATTAGAATTATATTAGAATTATAGAAGTTATAGTACAGTGGAAATATACCAAAGGTAGATGTTGTGAATTATATACCATCACAATTTTTAAAGAATTAGCCCTGTGAGTCACTTGAAGGACTAGTGCAATATATATATATATATATATATATATATATATAGGGTATAAGTAGCCTGCAGCCTATTTCCAACAATGATCCATGCATAGGAAGTAGTACAAAGAATGTTATCAAAGAAATGGATGATTAGAAGAGAAACTGGAGAAAGGTATATAGGGAAAGGTAGGGATAGTTTGATGGTATTGTCTAAAAGACCTAGCAAAATGAAGCCATTAAATCTCTATCTAAAGTGGAAGATCTACCGAAGGACAATTTGCAAGAATTCCTCAGGTTAAGAACATGTGAGCCACAGGCAGTACATAACCTGAAGGTCAGGAAAGAGGATATTGTTAGAATAACTTTAATGGTCCTAGACAGGAGCATGCTAAAGCCATTTCATATTATCTTGAGACTATTGTTAAAATTTCAGTGTGAACACTTATACTTGGGAAATTAACAAATCCCATAAATTGGGGTTTGATTTATTATTTTGTTGATTGTCAGTACATTAAGTAATTGAGAAAATGTTAATAATTCAAAACTAAATTTAAAAGTGTGAGTATATATTCCCCCTACCCCCTTCCCCCAGGAAACCAGTTCAACATTTTCTAATACAATCCCAGTTCTAGTGCTCATTATATCAGGAAATAATAGCTTAAATTTTAGGCTAGAATAAAAGATAAAGCAACAAGTTTCATCAGAAAATCAGAGAGAGCTATTAGATCTACCCTATAAAATTATTTTCAGGTAATCCAAAATGAAAGTGAAGATAAGTTAGATTGAAATAGCATTTCTATTGAAGACATACAAATAGGAAAATGGGTGGTTATGTTTCTTCTGCAAACATGAAACCGGAGAGAAATTGGAAGACCATGTTGGCAGGACTCTTTCTGGTATAACTTCTTTAGGTTTGAGGAAGCAACTGTAAGCTTCCTGTATACCTGTATGCCAAAGGAAGAGCCTGGTGTTAGTGGTTTAGTTTGTTGAATATTTTCCAATTATATTTTCTTCCATATATATGTGCATATATATATATATATATTAGTTACATGTAGAAACAATTTTTGACTTTTTTTGACATTTTAAAATTCAGATTTTCTCCCATTCCTTTCTCTTTTCTGAGGCAGTGAATAGTCTGATATAGGCTAAAATCATACTTTCATGTAATATATATTTCTGTATTGCTCATGTCATGACAGAAAACACATACCACACATATATAGTAGAAATATTGTGTAGGAAATATAGTGAAATATAGTATGTTTTGATCTGTACTCATATTCAAACAGTTATTTCTTTGGTTGTAGATAGCATTTTCATCATGAATCCTTTGTGATTATCTTGGAGATTTGCTTTGCTGATAATGATTTAGTCTTTCAGAGTTGATCATCATACAATATTTCTGGTTTTGTACATATTGTTCTACTCAATTCATTTTGCATCAGTTCATAAAAGTCTTTCCATGTTTTTCTGAAATAATCTTATTAATTATTCCTTATGGCACAATAGTATTACATTACAATCATATAATACAACTTATTATGGATACCTTCCTACCAATTTCCAGTTTCCTGCCACTACAAAAAGAACTGTTACAAATATTTTGGTACATGTAGGTCCCTTTCCCTTATTTCTGATTTCTTTGGGATACAGATCCAATAGTGGTATTGCTGGACAAAAGGGTATACATAGTTTTCTGGCTTTTTCAGCCTAGTTCCATATTCCTCTACAGAATGGTTTTATCAGTTCATAGTTCCACTAACAGTGTATTAGTGTTTGAATTTTTCCACATCCCCTTCAACATTTATCATTTTTCTTTTTGGTCATGTTAGCCAATCTGGTAGGCAGGAGGTGGTATCTCAAAGTTGTTTCAATTTGCATTTCCTAATCAATAGTTATTTGGAGCATTTTTTACATGACTATGTGTAGTTTTACTTTCTTCCTCTGAGAATTGTTTATACACATCCTTATGTCACTTACCAATTCGGAAATACTTTTTTATTTTTAAATTTTTGACTCATTTCCCTATACATTTGAGAAATGAGGCTTTTGTCAGAGTCACTTACTATAAAATTGTTTCCTAATTTTTTTCATTTCCCTTCTAATGCAATCTAGGTTGCATTGGTTTTATTTGTTCAAACCCTTTTTAATTTAATGTAATCAAAATCATCTATTTCATTTTTTGTAATGGTCTCTATGTCTTGTTTGGTCATAAATTCTTTCCTTTTTCAGAAGTCCGACAGGTTAACTTTTCCATGTTTCCCTAATGTTTATGGTCACCCTTTATTTTTAGATCAAGTATTCATTTTGACTTTATCTTGGTGTATTCTGTGAGATGTTGGTCCATGACTAGTCTCTCCCATGCTATACATAAACATACTATACTATATATAAACTATACATAAACATAAACAAACTATGTATAAAACATAAAGTTTTAAAGAGAATGGTAATCTGTCACAATTCTGTGGTTCCCAAACCTAACAGTGCTGCTGTGAGAACCACATTCTGTAAATGATGAGGTAGCCTTGGTAAAGTAAATATGCTGGTTAGAATCCCAGAGCTTTTTATGCCACCTATGCCAAACAAGTGGATTGGACAAATCTGAAAATAAGACATGAAAGAATGAGTTAGGACAAGAATGAATAGGTAAGAAGATATTAATGGGTATTTATCTCTCTCTCTCTTTCTCTCTCTCTATATGTATATATATATATATATGTCATTGTTAATTCTGTTCTGATCAATGTATATTGATCAAAATATATTTTGATAGATATTGAACAATATATGTATATTGATCAAAAATCAATAAATCAACAAAGTTTCTCTGTTTCCTTTCTTTATCTCCTCTTTCCAGCTTTAGTGTCTTGTTTTCTCCTATTGGATTTTAAGCTCCTTGATGCCAGGCACTGTCTATCTTTTTTCTTATTTGCATTTTTTGGGGCTTATCACAGTGCCTAGCACACAGTAGGTGCTTAATAAATGTTTATTGAATTCATTTTAATATTTGGCTTTTTTTACATTTATTGAAAATACCTATGATTTCAATGGTATTGGTAGCTTCTGATGTAGAATCTTCCTATAGCATTAAACATTGACATCTCCTCTGCAGCTTACGTATTTGTAGAGACTTTCTTAGAATACTAAAATGCTGAGCAACTTGACCAGAGAAATAATACCAGGGTCTAAGGCTGAAAGGCTTGATTCCTGATTTTCTGAATAATAAAAATTTCTGATTCATATTGATTAAACCTTGCTATCTTATGCATGTTGTTGCCATTTCCCATTAATATATATTTTGTGGCTGCTGGTAAAACTTTTCAAAATATCTCCATAAAGAATGCTGTGAGATAATCAGAGAATAAGGTAATAAACCAAAAGTTTGCCAACTACCCCTCCAGTGAAACATGTAGCAAGAAAATAGGTTGAGAGTAACCATTAAATGACGAGAGGAACTTAAACCTATCTCTGCTAGGGGTAGATAAAAATTAGGAAAAGACTTGATTGCTGCATGCCTTTGGCACTCAAAGTCAACATTGTTACACATCTAAAAAACTATGCGATCTTCATTTCTGTTGATATAATAATATGGTCTTGAACAAAGGAGATCATTCTCTTCTAGACTAACCATATTACACATGGCATCATTTGCTATGAGCACTTCTAAGCACCACATTTTAGGAAACTTCAGTATTTCCAGAGGAAGGTAAATGAAATGACCAAACCATTTCATTGCTTTCATTTCTCTTGGAGCTTCACACCTGATTCATAGGACCTTCAATACCATGCCACAGTAACCTTCTCATTTGAAAGTGCCCTTCTCCCCTTCCTCTGTTTGACCTGCTATGTCTAGAACATTCATTTAAGTTATATATCCAGGACACATTCTGTAACTCCTGACTATGCATTTACTTCACCTTTTATTTGATATCTTCTATTAATATGTAAGCTCATTAATCAAATCAAAATAAACATCAAAAATGAGTTCATCAACATTGTCTTTTTCCTTACATTTGTATGCCCAGTATAGTATAGTGCTTAGCACTTAAGTACTTAATGAATGTTTGATTTAAGTAATTTGCAATTATGTACATTCCTTCCAAAGTTCTAAAAGAGGGCCAATAATAGGTGCCATCATATATCTAAAGATCTGCTTAATTAATTATATATTAGACTGATTCTGTGTCTATCTATAGGGAAGAACTGAATCTAGTAGATGGGCATTTTAAGGAGCCACAAATTGGCCAAAATAATTAACTACAATTTAACATTTCAAAGTTGTTCAAAATGACAGTCACTAGAGGTATTTGAACAAAAGCTAGAGAGCCCTTTCTCAGAAGGCAGCAGAAAGGATACATTCATCAAAGAAAAGTTGAACATAATACCCTCTAGAGTGCTTCCCAACAATAGGATTTTATTATTATATTATCTATTTAGTTTATTGTCATAGGATCATGGAATTAGAGCTAGAAGGGAACTTAGAAAACTTTTTAATTCAACTGCCTCATTGTATGACAAAGATATTTAGTGACTTAACAAGGATCACATAGCTACTAAGTATCTAAAGTGGTATTTGAACTCAGGTTTTCATAATCCAAATCCAATACTCTATACACTAAAATGTGTTTTGCTCAGTTTTGCTATTAGAAAATCACCTGCCAATATCATCATGGAGAAAAAATCAACCAATACAAAAATAATGGTTGAATGCTTTTAACTGAAAAATGTCTTGTGCAACAACAATCTATGAGGGATGTTACTTATAAAAATGATAAAAAAAAGAATTAGAGAAATCATTCTATTTTATGGGCTATCAGTTTTGCATATTTACATGGCTGACAAATGCTCAGCAAGAAAGGGAACTTCCAAGCTGTGTTCTTACTTCCAAGAAGAATATATATTCTTATTAATATTTTTATGCTTGTTAAAACTCTGAAACCCTGTAGACCAATGAAATGAAGCACCCTAAATATATTTAAGTTTAATATCACAGTATTCTTAAATATATATGACTCATATTTTCTCACTAGAAAATTAATTCATTCACACCCATGTTTAAAATTATATTTATGAAACAGAAATACTAATTTAAGTGATATCTTTTAGAATTTCCTTCCTTTGAAGTCTTTCCATACTTTCTTTTCATTATTTAAGCTTTTCCATGTTTCAAATTATCTGTTTCATTTTGTAGCCCTCTCATTTTGCTTTGTACTTAAAATTATATTTCTAAACAGGATTTCTTGTCCATCTTCTTTATGCATATGATTAGATTAATATAAAATATGGAGATATTTATATATAATTGGCATATTGGATAGAAAGTTGTTCTCTAAGTTATGAAATTCTGGTTCTAAGCCCTTCCTGTCTTCTACTAACAATATCATCTTGGTCAAGTCATTTAATATCTCAATGGCTCCAAGCAACTCTGTAAGACTGTAAATTGAAGAGTGTATGGATTTTTTTTTAAATTAAAGAAGTTTTCTTACTGGGAGATTTCAACACTGATGAAATTACAAGTCTAGAACAATGTAAATTTATATATGTGCAGGCAAATACATATAAATACATATACACTTTGCTTTTTTTGTCCCTTTTATATATCAACAATTAGTTGTACTTCTCATGCATTGTATTATAGTGGGAAAAACACAGGTCTTAGGAATCCACTTATTTGCTAGGCATGTGACTTGGTACAATTCAAATAACCCACTTGATCCTCATTTTATTCCTCTATAAGTAATAATACAGAACCTCTAAGTTCTCTGAAATTGAAGACTATCCTCTAATCTAAACTCCTATATTCTCAACAGAGAGCTCTGCAGACATTAAGATGCTTTATAAATATTTGATAATGAACAAAACTATCATAGTTTTACAGACTGAAGAGAGTTCAGAGGCCATATATTATACTTCTTCATTTTACAGATGAAGGAATTGAGACCAAAGGAAATTAAATGACTTGCCCAAGGTCACACAGGTTGTAAGCATGAGAAGTAGGATCTTATCTTTATCCTTTGATTTTAGATTCAGTAATATTTCTGCTCTACCACAATGTCTTTCCTGAATTGAATACATGATTTGCTTTCCTTAGAAAGTTTATATAAAAATTTTAGCCATGGAAAAATATTCTTCATTCATTCGTTTAAAATATTCCAAAAAATTTATTTATTTTGAAAGAGATAGTAATGAATAGTTATGATTCTCTTTCTCTTTATTATTTTAATTCTTTAAGGATGAATTTCATTTTCTACTTTCTAAGTATCTCCACATTGTCTAGGAGAAGGAACTCACAAACCAGTTCACAGATTTTATTAATATTAGAAAATACTGGTTCATATTTATAAAGCACTTTACAATTTGCAAAATACTTCCTTTACAATAATGCATGAAAGTAAATAGTGAAGTTGGTATTATCTCCATTTTATAATTAAGAACAGAGACCCAGAGTAATCAATTACTTAAGGACATCTGGTTAGGAAAAGGTAGAGATGAAAGAAAATGTTGGGTATTCCTTAATCTATCCCCTGCTTTCTTTTGCTTCATGCTGATTCTGGAGAAGCTGCTCATGGAGAAACAGCATGGAGCAAAAACAAGTAAGGAATAGAGTTAGAAAAAAATAAATGTATTAAGATAAATGTAAGGAAAACACCCAATATCTATATAAACATACACATGCAATCTATATCAATTATACATGGATTGTGTGTGAATATTTGAACACATATTTATACGTATGTAGAGAGAGAAGAGAAAGAAAGAGACAGAAGAGAGAGAGAGAAAGGCATTTGTGTGTATATGATTACACTGATTTTGTTTTGAATATTTCTCTGCTGAGAGAGCCCCTGTCACAAAGAATAACAAAAATTCAGGGGAAAACAATTCATTGATGATAAATAACCCTGTAAACTATGAGACATCTTAAATTCATAGTACCAAACCTCTTCAAAAAGAAAACAAAAAGAAAAAAGAGATTCAGATAAAAATCCAATCAAGTACTTGCTCTTTCTGAGGGAAGCAGAATGGCCAGATTCTAACCCTCCACTAGCAGGAATTAAATTCTTCCCTGAAGAAGGGTGAAGATGTGGAGAGAGAGAGAAAAAATTATAAGGCTGTAAGCCAGGAAAAGGAAAAGTCATTAAGGACTTTTGAAGCCAAATAAAGGAGAGAGAAGGGCCCAGGACAGATTCTTGCAGAATATTCATGTCTAGTGGGCATGACTTAGATGATTATCTAGCAAAGGAAACTAAGAAGCCATGGTCAGACAAGTTAGAGAAAAATTGTAAGGGTCTCAAATATTAGAAGGAATAGATTCTAGAGGAGATGATGGTCAATGAGGTCCAATATTCTAGAGTAGTCAAAAAGATGAAGATTGAGAAAAGGTCAATAGATTTGACAATTAAGAGATAATTAGCAACTTTTTGGAGTGGGCAGTTTCAGTTCAAAGAGTGACAGGAGAAATGGAGATATCCTAGTGTAGATTTTCTCAAGTAGTTTAATTGAGAAATAAAATAGAGATACCAAAGGACACCAAGAGTCACTGGAAAATGTGATTGTTTACACAATTAAAAAAGTGTTTTCTCCCTCAACTCCTCTATTATATAGTCCTGAGTTTGTTAGTTTTCTAAGCAAAACATGAAGAGCTACTTTTTAATGTATATATTTTTAAGTATTGTTTAATTAGTATAGCTAAAAGAAAGACATTCAAATATACTTAAATATCTCTTTAAATTCTCTTCTTTTTTTCAGATGAGAATGTACTGAACCCTTGACCTTTTCTTCTTTTAAATTATATGATATAAGGAGAGTACAACAGAAAAGATGAAAAAAATCAATGGGAAAAGTGCTGAGATGCATCAGTCAGCTTATGGAGGATTGGCTAATTGGACAAAAATCTGATCTCTTCTAAGTCCCAGTCAACCAAATCATCTTGAGGGTATTCTCAGGAACTCATTCTATAAGAGGTATTAGCAGAGGATCCAAACTAACTAACTAGGACAGCCACTGATTATCTAGTTTTCATGAGAGTAACTTTATGTTCTTAACAAACTATCAATGTGGATGTGCATTCTTTGTTTATTCTGCTGGCAACACAGTATAGACAATGCATGGAGTCTAGAAGACATGCTTTAGAATCCTGTCTCAGATTCTTAAAAGCATACTGACATCAGGCAAATCACTTAATCTTTCTCAGACTCAGTTTCCTCAAATATAATACAGACCATAATAGTATCTACTTAGCAAGATTATGATGAGGTTCAGAGATATTTGTAATGATAGCCAGTAGGTGTGAAACAAATGCTTATGCTTTTTCTTTTCTCCTCAAAAAACACGCAACACTCCCCTCCACCATCATTTAATCCCAAATTAACTAAATTCTTTTCTCTAGCCTCTCCCTCTTGAATTTTTTTCATCCACATAATTGCTAAATTGATATTTCTAGAATGCAAGTTCCACCATGTCATTCCACTGGTCAAAAAGTTCAGTGACACTATTACCTCTACCATAAAATAAAATCTGAACTTTTTTGAATTTATATACTTTCTCCATTTTTTTCACCTTTTTAATTATAGCCTCCTTATATAATGCAATTTGAAAGCAGGGAAGTTTGTACAGATTGAGTGCATTCTCGTCTGAAAAGAGGAATGAGCTTAAAAGAACATATAAGTATATTTGAATGTCTTTCTATAGCTTTACTAATTGGGCAATACTTTAAAATTACACATTAAAATTATACATTATATAATTTCACAATTTGTGAAAATTTATGTTTCCATATATATCACCCTCCCCAAAGAACTATTTTCTAGAAAAATTAGCCTACTTGTTGTATCCATTACAGTATAAGCTATTTCTGACTCCTCATACCTAGAATGTTCCCTTCCTTCTAACTCCTGCCTCTTAAACACCATCAGCTCAGTTCAAGGCTCAGGACAAGAGCCTATATCTGGGCTTTCTTTGATTCTCTCAATTATTAATACTTCCCTTAACTAGTAATTACTTATTTTTTTGTGTGTTTTGTATTTAATTACTAACCATGTAAATTATCCCAGTAGAGTATAAATTCTTTGTGGTGAAGTACATTTAGAATTTTTGTCTTGGTATCCTGGTATCTAGCACAGAACTGGCATATATTCATTTAAGAAAAAAAAAAAGTTTATTAAACTCTAATAAGTTGTTTTATCCTTTGCCTGATCAAAGGGTCATTGAAAAGAATTTCTCTGTAGTAGCATTTATCAAAAAATGTTCTAAAATTTTAATATATGCATGAGACTTCTTACTGATAAAAAAAACAAACAAAACCTTTAAGGGTATATTTTTCTCTCCTCTAATCCCATGAAATGTCTTTTATCCCCCTGATTTTTTAGAGTCAAGACTTTATTCTAATCAGTCTGATTGTACACAGACAGATAATTCTGAAATGCCTCGTATGTCTATAGTCAGTCAGTCCTGTTTTTAAAAAAGTGCATTTGTTTTATGTTGCTGTTTGACGTTCACCACATTTATCACCTTCTTACTGTCTTCTTAAAAATGTATTCATGTTGTTGACTGTGTAATCTATAAGCCTTTGGCTTTTTTCATTTCTAGATCATAAATGACATTTTCAAACACAATTTTTCAATCATCCCTTATGTCCACTTTCCTCTTGAAGTCACTGAGTGTTGAAAGTATCTTTGTCAGTTGTTTTCAATTATATCTGGGTCTTTGTGACTCCATTAAGGGTTTTCTCATAAAAGACATTAGATTGTTTTACAATTTACTTTTCCAGCCCATTTTACAATTGAGGAAAATGAGACAAAACAAGGTTAAATGACTTGCTTAGAGTTCCACAACTAGTAAGTGTATGAGGTCACTTTTTAAATTAGGATGATGATTCCTCCTGACTCCAGGTCTAGTCCGCTGTTCTTTATATTACCAAGCTGCCCTGTTGAAGAAAAAAGATTAACAAAGATTGCAAAGTATTAACAAATTATATAGATAGGATTTTTTTTTACGTAGAGAATCATGGGATTTAGTGGTATCAGCAACATTGGGGATACTCTAGTCCAGTGATGGTGAACCTTTTAAAGATGGAGTGCCGGGACCCACTGCTACCGCACCTCCTCCACCAAGTGTTGTGCCCACCCTTCCAAAGACCATGTGCTGTGCCCTGCCCCCCCAAACCCCAATGAGTGCCAGGTGTGCCTCATCCCTCCCCTTATCCTACACAGGGGAGGGAGAAAGAACTCCCATGGGGTTGCTGGGCAGAGGGTCAGGTGAAGTGAGAAATGTCCTCAGCTAGTGTAAAGAGGAAGAGGGGATTGACTCTACTGCCTGTGAGCTGCCCACTTTACCCCTCATGCACTCCCACTGGGCTGCTGGGCAGAGGAGAAAGTGATGTGAAAAAATGTTGTCAGGTGTGGTGGAGAGGAGGAAGAGAGCAGCTCCTGCCCGAGTCACCCTGCTTTTCTAGTAACCAGCTGGTGGGGAAGAGGGTGGCCATGTGCCCACAGAGAGTGTGCCATCTTCGGCACCCGTGCCATAGGTTTGCCATCACTTCTCTAGTCCAATCAGATCATTTTATATATGAGGAAATTGAAGCCAAGAAAGTTGAAGTAACTTGCCTAAGGTTACACAAAGAAATAGATGATATTTGAACTCAGATCTTCTATCATTGATATTTGAACTCAGATCTTCTATCTTTAAGTATAGGGATTTTAAAATATAAATTTCCTCATCGTCTGCAACAAAATATATATTATATAGGTATTATGTACATATATGTATATAATATAGTTGACTCCATGGTGGTTATCAGGCATTCTGTTATGCAAACTGTGTTCCATGAATTTATGTTTCCTGTTTTATAAAGGGACATAATAAAGACACACCTTTCAAATCTTTTATACTTCTTGTATCACGTATAGCAAGAATGCAAATATGGATTGTTTCATTTCTTCCAAAGGGTTACCTTATTCTTCATTTAACTGGTATTTTATATTCATAAGTAGTCTTATAATCATGTGATTCTTAAAAGCTTAGCTCCATTGTTCTTTCACTATCATCACTTTTGCAGAAAATAAAATAAAAAAAGCAACCCTATAGGACCAATGGCCATTTTATATTTGCTTTTGCTACAAATACTAATTAACTGTTCATGAGGTTTTTCATACCAATCCAAGCTTATCCTTTCATGTCAGACCCACTGTCTGTAGCCTTCATATATTTAAAAGTCTACAGGTTAGCAATTGCCAAAGCTTATCCCTACTGGCAATGTTTCTGAGAACCTAGGGGCACATGTACCTCAATTGGCTTTTATATTAGAACTCTTGGGGAAAAATATACACAACTTCAAGCAAAATCACTCTGTTACTAAAGTACAACAATAAACATTAAAATAACGTCGATTTTTAATTAGTATTTATATTAGTATTAGTATATATTTTATTTACTTAAAGCCAGAAGATCTGAGTTCAAATATCATCTATTTCTTATAAGTATGATGTCAACAAAATTTCTAATAATACTTTCCTAACATTTTGTGATACATTTTTTTCTCCCTCCCTCTAAACCCTCACCTTAAGGTAATATGATATAAGTTGTATGTGTGTTATCATATGATACATATTTCCATTTGCCTCATATGTGTGAAAGAAGATACATATGGCCTACAGTAGAGAAAATTCATGGAGGAAATAAATGAAGAATATCATGCTTTCATCTGTATTCAGATTTTGTCAGTTCTTTCTAAAGAGGTGGATAGTCTTTTCTGTCATGAATCCCTTAGAGATGTTCTAGATTCCTAAATTGCCAATAAGAGTTGTCATTCATAGTTGATCAACATAATTTATTGCTGTTACTTTGTGTACAATGGTCTTGTGGTTCTGTTCATTTCATTTTGCATCACTTCATATACTTCCACTTTTTTTGTTTGTCATTTCAATAACTTTGGTTAACGATTTAATTCTTTAAAAGCTACTGTTTATTCCATCCTGAGAGATTTTACAAAATCATTTAGCCTTTTGAACAAGAAATAAAGAGGACTCTATCACATTCTTAGGGACAATCATTGGAACTAACCCTCTAATTCCATTGCTATAGAATTCACAGACATGCAAATGCCTTCTACGAATACTGGTGAGCTTGTTTCTATCCAACTTATATTTTTAGAGATTTGCTTAGAATACTGTGAGGTTAGGTGACTTGGCTATCTTTATACAGCCAATGTGTAAGAGGAAGGATTTGAACTTAGGAAAAGCCAGAATGACATATCTACTATACCATAAAGTGAGAAAAACCTACCTACGATACTATGCTACCAGAATGCAACATCTTATAAGTGTTCATAAACACAGTTTTCAGATTTAGACACAAAAATGAAGAAAAAAGCACAACCAACTATTTTTAAAAAACCCTTACCTTCCATCTCAGAATCAATATTGTGTATTGGTTCAAAGGCAGAAGATCCATACGGACGACACAACTTACCCAGGGTCAAATAATTAGGTGTCTGAGGTCAGATTTGAATGCAGGACCTGAGTCTCTAGGCCTGGCTCTCAATCTACTGAGACACCTTGCTGCCCTCTAATTAATTTTTTTTAACTGACATAGGCCAGTGGATATGTGCAAGAGACAAAATGCTAGGAAGAACAAAAACAAAAAAAAAACACTAGGTTTGGAGTGGGAGGATTTACTTGAATCCAAACCCTGGTACTTGAAGAAGTCACAAAATCCTTGAGTATCAGTTTTCCCCATCTATTAAGTAACATAAAACAGGCATAATACTATTTCTACCATCTACCCCACAGGCTTTTATGAAGATCAAGTAAAATAATGTATGTAATGTGCTTTATGAACAATAATGCATTTATAAATATAAACTTTCGTATACATCAGCAGATGGATTGATTATATATGAATTCAGCTTAGGTATGGGTTCATTTAACACTAAAATAGAATTGAAAATGTAACCTTATGGGTAATTATCATAAATGAATACTAATTAAGATTTGAAACTTAAAAAAACATAGAAATTAGGCAACTTAAAAGTAGTTACAATAAATGATTGATTAAATCTGAGTGCTGTATTTGCTTTTAGAAGACTTGAATTTGACTTCTTGCACTGCCGTTTGTCATCTGTGTGACCTTGGGTAAGTAGCTTCACCTCTCTGGACCTTATTTTCCTGGTCTGTAAAATGTTTGGGTTGTATTACATGATTTCTAAGGTCACTGCCAGCTATTACTTTATGACCCTATCCACTAGCTAAAGTTAAATTTTAATCTTTGTCTTTATTCATTTAAAAATATGTAGCATCACAGAACTGGATATAAATCTGAGAACAGAAATGAAAAAAAACTATACACCATTCCATTAACTCAAGAATTCTTTAGTGATCCTGAATCTTATGGATTTTATTTATATGCACTGTGCCTTTTCTGGCACTATATAAGATAGAGAGAGGGTGCAGACTATAGTTACCCTGTCAAATGCATCACTATTGGTAGAATGAATAACTGTAGATTTTATTTTTATAAGTCCACAAAATTGGAGGAAAGAGAGGGTTGATTTTTGTTGGAGGAAAAATCCTACTGGTTAGTGTATTTTTTCCCTCTGAATTGATCCCTTTTATGTTCTCATCCTTCTTCTCATAAAAAAAGGCTTGCTTCCACTTTTCAATAAATAAATTTACAATTGCCGACAACTTTCTCTCAGACACAGTTGATTTCACAGATGATCATAAAATGGCCAAGAGGAGCTGGAGTAATGGAAAATATGACTGCCTGACAGAACACTATTGCTATACTCATTCATAAATAACAGTGCATGATTAAAATGCTATACAGGAGATGAAGACCATTGCATTCAACTGGTACAGAGTCAATGTAACCAGAATACACAGAGAGCTGTCCCATTGTAGCAGTCTCCATGCTTTTAATTTTTTTTTCAAGTTTCTTAGTGTATTTATTTAACACATACCCATCTAAACATGATTGTCTTCACCAATGGACTCCAGTTTTATTGCAAGGTTTTGGTCAGAACAGCCCTATCATAATAAATGAGTTTTGGCAGATACAAAAAGTACACTAGTAGTAATGATTTAAGACAACTCTGATTCTTCCCTATAATTATGTTATATTTTGGCTTTCCTCCATGGAATACCCAAAAGCCTGGAAGGGAAGATTTGTATGTTATTTTATAAAAGTTGAGTGATGGAAAATATTTTTGAATTGATTTGATTGTGAATAATTAATCAACTTAGTGGTCTATAGCCTCTTAAAGTTTGGAAACTCTATGGAGTAGGGTGGGAGTTATCAAGAATCAACTTATTATTGCCCATGCCTAACCAAAGAATAATCAACAAATCTTTCTGTAATAATTGTTGGGGTCTTTCTATATTCTTCTATATTTTAATTTCTAGCCATCACAAGTTGCTATATCCTTTTTTATGTGTATGTATATCCTCTTCTGTCCTTAAATTCTATATTCTAAATATGAGGAATATATATGTACAGGTCTATTTAACATATTCATGATTTCATAAATGGAGAGAGGTCCTAGAGAAAACTCTTATCAAAGCTGGACAGCACCTTCTCTTTGTAGTCTTAGAGAACTGCCTGGAGCACTGAGAGCTTAAGTGACTTCCCAAGGTCACACAGACAGTAAGTGAAAGGGACACATTTTTAACTCAGGTCTTCCCCACATTAAGACTAGCCTTCTATCCACTATATCTCTCTGCCTCTAGAGACTTTCATATTGTTATAGGGGTGCAAATGGTGAACCCCTGGGTTCAGGAAGGAAACCATTTTCAAGAATGAGAGGACTCCAAACTTAGCTTAAAAGTAAAAAGAAAGCCATGGAAGGCTGCTCCGGAGCACCCCAGTTCTCGCCCTTTTGTATCCTTTCCCATAGTGTGCACGTGACTCTTTGCACTCAGGCATTCAGTGGGTGCAGGGTCTGTGGGAGACCCTCAGGGCTTAGACTGTCCAGGTGCATTCAGGAGGTGTATCTCTTTGTCTATCTCAACTTAAAGGAATTCCAAGGACAATGGTCTTTATCTAGGGAGTCACCAGGGCAGGAAAGGGGAAGGGAATTTCCCTGTTCACAGCCTGTCTCTGTTAATGGGTACAGAGTTCCTGCCATCTCTGCACAATGCCCATGTCAATATGGGTAGGTAAACATTGTGATAGCTACTGAAAAGATTCCAGATCACCACTTCCCCATAGAATTGAATAGTTGCATACTATGAAATAACAGTGCCTATGTGTCTGGTTAGACTGGAATATTGGTGTATACTTTCACTAGTGTCTTGTTCAACTGATCTAACTTATATAGTGAGTGCGCAAAGTAATTATTTTCCTAAACTTTGCAAGAACATTGTTGCCTGGGCTCATACAATTGGGTACAATAGGAAACAATACTTCTTGGGAAAAGATACCACGGAATTTATGTTCTTAATCCATAAATTTGGAGATCATAGGAAAATCCTGCCCTGCTTTATTCACTAGGTAATGATAGGAGAAAGTTACCTAAAGCAGGTAATTGGCACTACATTGGAAAGGTTATTTCAATGGTTAACTCTGTTGAGCCCCATTAAATCCAAATTCTCCTTTAAAAATCTGTCCCTGAATTCTGGGGGTAAAGTTAAGATGATGGAGTAAACCATAACAGCTCTGTGTCACCATGAGAATCCTTTCCAACCAAGATGAAAATATCACTACAAAATGAATACAGGAGTGAAAGAACCAACAAGAAGATAGTGAAACAACTTTCAAGAAAAGAAAAAAAAACACCCTTATAAAGCAGTGGTCCTCAAAACAATATGGTCCTGGCTAAGAGACAGAAGGGTGGATCAATGGAATAGAATAGGGGTAAATAATCTCAGCAAGCTAGTTCGATAAATCTAAAGACCCGAGCTTTGGGGACAAGAACTTACTATTTGACAAAAGCTGCTGGGAAAATTGGCAAACAGTATGGGAAAAATTCGGTTTAGATCAACATCTTACACCTTATACCAAGATAAATTCAAAATGGGTATAGGATTTTAATATAAAGAGTGAAATCATAAATAAATTAGGTAAACATAGAATAGCATACCTGGCAGGTCCATGAGAAAGGAAGGAATTTAAGACCAAGCAAGAGATAGAGAACATTACAAAATGTAAAGTGAATGACTTTGATTATATCAAGTTAAAAAAATTTGTACAAACAAAACCAATGCACCCCAAATTAGAAGGAAAACAACAAACTGGGAAAATATTTTTATAACAAAACTCTATGCCAAAGTTTTAATTTCCAAAATATATGAGAAACTAAGTCAAATTTACAAAAAATTCAAGCCATTCCCCAATCAACAAATGGTCAAAGGATATGAATAGGAAGTTTTCAGATGAATAAATCCAACTTATCAATAATCACATAAAAAAGTGTTTTAAATCCCTCCTAATTAGAGAAATACAAATACAAATACAAACAACTCTGAGGTACCATCTCACACCTTTGGCCAATATGGCAGTAAAAGAAAGTGATAAATGTTGGAGGGGATGTGGCAAAATTGGGACATTAATACACTGCTGGTGGAGTTGTGAATTAATCCAACCATTCTGGAGGACAATTCGGAATTTGGTATTATGTGCAAAGGGCTTTAAAAGAATTCTTGCCTTTTGATGCAGTAATACCATTGCTTGGTTTGTGCTTCAAAGAGGTAATAAAGAAAAAGACTTGTACAAAAATATTAAGAGCCATCTCTTTGTCCGGGCAAAAAAATGGAAAATCAAGGGTGCCCATTGATTGAGGAATGGCTGAATAAATTGTGGTATCTGATGGTAATGGAATACTATTGTGCTGAAAGGCATGATGAGCTGGAGAATTTCTTTGTGAACTAGAAAGACTTCTAGGAATTAATGTAGAGTGAAAGGAGCAGAACCAGGAGAATATTGTACATGGAGACTGATACACTGTGCCACAATAGAATGCAATGGACTTTTCTACTAGCAGCAATGCAAAGATCCAGGACAATCCAGAGGAACTTATGAGAAAGAATGCTATCCACATCCAGAGAAAGAACTGTGGGAGTAGAAATACAGAAGAAAAACATATGATGGATCATGTGGTTCGATGGATGTATGATTGGAGTTTTGGCATTAAAAGATCACTCTATTGCAAATATGAATAATATGTAAATAAGTTTTGAACAGTGATACCTGTATAACCCGGTGGAATTGCTTGTCAGTTCTGGGAGGGGGAAGGGAAGAGCAGAGGGAAAGAACATTAATTGTGTAACCATGGAAAATATCCTAAATAAATAATTTTTTAAAAATTTAAAAAACATCTGTCCCTGTACAACCTATTAAACCTTATTTTCCACTGACCAAAAGCATTTTCTATTCCATTAATGCTAAACCTCTGTAGTTTTCATATTTATATTAGGCATCACATCTGTGATTTTTCCCTTCCCTATGACATTTTCCCCTATGCTTATCCTCACTGCTCCTACTTAGTCTGGGATGTCTCTTTTTTCTGACCTATCTGTCAAATTTATCTTTCAAGACCAAGGTAAAATATTTGACAAAATATCCATGATATTCCCAATCCAGTTATCTCTTTTCTTTGAATTCCTTTTCTCTTAATTGTTAATATCAAATAGTTTATACTAATTGTCCCTAATTACTTCACATAGGTAACCCTTGTTTCTCAAACTACATTATAAGCTTGAGAACAAGACAATATATCAATTCAACTCAAGTCAATTTGAAAAATGTTTATTAAGTGCCTACTAGGCACAAAGCTCTTTACAGAAAGTCTATGCCCCCCAAAGAGCATATATTTTCTTTTTTTTAAATTTATTTATTTTTTAAATATTTTTCCATGGTTACATGATTCATGTTCTCTCCCTCCCCTCTTCCCTCTCCTCTCCCAGAGCAGACAAGCAATTCCACTGGGTTATACATGTATTATCACTCACATTCTATTTCTATATTAATTCATTTTTGTAATAGAGTAATCTTTTAAAACCTAAACCTCAAGTCATATGCCCATATATACAAATGATAAATTGTATGCTTTTCTTCTATGTTTTCTACTCCAACAGTTTTTTTCTCTAGATGCGGATAGCATTCTTTCTCATAAGTCCCTCGGGATTGTCCTGGATCATTGCATTGCTTTTAGAAGCAAAGTCAGGAGCTTGTATTTTATAGTGAGATGATATAATGTGTAGAAAGGTAAATATATACAAAATCTATATAGAATAATACCCCATAATTTTTTAAAGGGAGAAAGAACTTATTTGTTGTCCACAGTACTTGTGATTTGTAGCTATTTAGTTACTGATTGAATCGATATAAATAAGAATTTATCTTGTTAAATCATTATTCTCTTGTAGTCATATTTCCTCCTGTCCAATAAACTTCTTTCCCAGATTAAATATTACAAAGGAATTTCAAAATAGACTGTACACAATTAGAACTGGGAGAAATATTAGAAATTATCCAGTCCTTATCTCATTTTACAGATGAGGGATTTGGAGAGGTTAATTGGTATTCCAATCATCACATAACCAAGTAGTAGCAGAATTGAGAATAGAAACCAACCCAAACTCTCATTCCAATATTTTTTTCATATATGATGATGTTATCCTCTATTATACCCTAGGTGATAGAAAAGTTGGTTTTAAGTGGCACATTGTCATTTTCAGTCAAAAGAGCCCCAACTAAAATCTCAAATTAGGAGAAATGTGTCTTATTGCCTTCATTCCCATTTTCATTCCTTTTTTTAAACTTATCTTCTATGAATCCAATATCTTCATGCTGCTCTTTTGTTACCCAAAACTTTTCCTTTTTATATATTTGTGTTCCTTAAAATGTTGTCCTTTTCCAAGGAATAAATGATTTCCTAAATAATTATCTCCATTTTGAATCTTTAATTTAGTCTTTTTAAATTTTCACACATAGGGGATAGAAATTATGGAAACATTGATGGAATTAGTTTATTGATTTACTCTCAAGCTTTAATAATTAATAGATTCTACTCACCCTGGAATATTATTATTTCCTCTTCTCCTCCTGTTTTGTTTAGAAATTCATTAATTAACATGAATCTTTAATTATCTAAATGACTAATCCTTGCAGTTAGATATATTGTCCAATTGGACATCACTTTTCTGAAATACTTCTGACCCATCTGGTAGCATAAAAAGAACCACTGTAATTAAAAATATTTTTTATTGGCAGAGTGGAAGTGATGTGATTTTAGAATAAGGTCTATGGCAATGATGGCAAACCTATGGTGTACATGTCAAAGAGGGCACACAGAGCACTCTCTGTGGGCACACATCCTGCCCTCCACTCCGCCCCCAATTCGTAACTAGAAAGGCAGAGGGACTTGGGGGAAGCTGCTCCCCTCCCCTCTCCAATATTCCTGATGACATTTTTTTCACATTATCTGCCCCTCTGCCCAGCAGCCCAATGGAAGCATAGGTAAGGCAGGTGGCCCATAGGTAGCAGAGCTAGAGCAGGGGAAGTGCTCAGGCTACTCCCCTCCCCCTCTTTAGACTAACTGAGGGCAATCCTCACTTCTCCATCCCTCTGCCCAGGACCCCAGTGGGAGTGCCTGGCATGAGATGGGTGGGGGCAGGGTACATGTGATCTTATTGGTGGGGTACAGCATGTGGTCTCTAAAAAGTTCACCATAGCTGGTCTATAGCATCTTTGTGAAAGATGTATTAAAGTTGAGGAGGACAAATAGGAAGGTCAACTAAGGTACCATTTTAGCAATGCAGGTGTGAGTTAATGTAGTCCTGGTGTAACACGATACTTGACATCTAATTCTGTATTACTTATCACTTTGGAACCATTTTAATTTTGTTAGTCTTGTTTGAACCACTGTATTTATATTTCTCGAGTTTATGGTTATACCTTTCTTTCCTAAAGCATTTCATACAGAGAATGGATCACTACAAGGACTCAGGAAATATTTGGTTACTGATTGATTATAAGCATTGCCTGGAGTAGCCACATAGTCCCTTCGATAGGCAGTAAGCCCATAGTTTTTTTCACCATTCAACTGAAGCTGGCTAACACATTTATGGACAATAATTCATAAGAGGGCCTAATATGCCTTGCTCACCCTGAAATATTTGTTTGATAAGTGAAAATTCACCCTTGAGGACTGTGAAACATATTTTTCAGGTTTGGTAACAAATGCTAGAATGTAAAATCAGTATCATTCTTAAGGAGATTTAGTATTTAATTGTATTCAATTCAATAAACATTTATTAAACACTTAGAAGGTATATTTAATTCATTATGACTTGGTAAAATTGTGTTTTCCCATAGAAAAAGGGTCCACAATTTATAGTCAGAAAGATAAATCTTGTCTGTCCCTGTTTTTATTCTACTAAGCTAAGAATGTTTTACAGTTTTTACATTTATTAATACAACAATTTTATTTTAAAATATAAAAATCATTTTAGCCCACAGACCACATAGAAACAAGGCTGGTAGTTTCCTGATTCTTACTAGAGAAGATAATTTATGAGAAGATAATTTATGAAGGCCTTAACACTCCTATCTTTAAGCTTCATCAATTGTACTCTAAATATATATATATATATGTGTGTGTGTGTGTGTGCGCATGTGTGTATATATATGTATGTATGTTTCTATATATCTTTACCTGATATATGTCAGGTAAAGATGGTGCAGAAGGTATATTGATAGGCAGTTATTTTTATTTGCCTTTTTTATAATGAAAAAAAATCTAATTTTTCCATAGACTTTTTTGCTTAGTATTCCTCTATCACCTGATATTGTGAAAATAGAACATGCACATTTCTCAAAATTTTGCCCCCTCAAATATAGATCTTTCCTGCATGTACTTAGTGAAATCCACATTCTGTTGTGATACAAAAAAGAAGTGGGTTAATCATGAAGCAAGACTGAAGAAAAAAAATTGATAGACAATATGCTCCATTGGTATACCATGTAAAGTGACTTGAACGAAGGTCCTAAATATGTTGTGTGAATACTCTATGAAGGATTTATAGAACACGGACAATTAATTTCATTCTATCCTGTCTTATCCACCAGATTGTCTCATCTATCATTCCCACTCATAATTATCTTCAAACTCTCCCTGTCTTCTGGCTGCTTCCCTACCACTTATAATATGGAATTATGAAAGACTAATCTTCCTGAGTTCAAATCTGGTCTGAGACACTTACTCTCTGAGTGACCATGGGCAAGTCACAACCCTATTTGCCTTAGTTTCTTCAACTGTAAAATGAGCTGAAGAAGGAAATGGTAAACTCCTTTATTATCTTTGGCAAGATAATCTAAATGAGGTCATGGTGACTTACAAATTACTGAAAAGACTGAAGAACTATCTCCAGAGCTTAGCATAGTGATTGGCACATAGTAGGCACTTAATAAATATTTAATCCCTAACTGACTGACATGGAAAAGAGTCATATGTAATTAAGAGATAATGGATGAGCTAGATATCAACACTTAGTGATATTGTGAAAAGATAAGCCATAATGATATCAATAAGCCTTTGAAATACATGCATATATATGTGTATATTCCATAATTATATTAATTATAGATCATAGGATTACACCAAAATTTAGTAGTATACTTCTAGATTTACACTGATTATATTGAATCATGATACCTCAACAAAAAATATCCTTTTTTTTGTAATTTGTTATCCTGACCCAGGATTTTTTTTCCATAGGGAAAAAAAATAGAATTTGACATACATCTAGATGTCAAAAGAAAGGAAAGGGATCACAGTTCTCTATCATTTGGTATTAGTTCTCTTCTCTTAAGTACAAGAAACTAGTATTGTTCGTGAAGTTTGGTTGATGAACTCATTGTTTTTCAACAAGTTCTTTGGTTTGAAGATGTGGACCACTAATGATCTGCTGCTTCTAACTTTGATTCTTTGATTCTTATCATTTCTGGCTTGTCCCAAAGAGCCTTCCCCCTCTCTACCACTGCTGCCATATGTTGCCACTTTTAAGGCTGGGTATGTTGTCTAATACATGTGGTTCCCTACATGTGCTATGGAGCCATATCTAGGGCTATATGCTTTCCTTCTTTTCTGAGGTCCTAAGCATTTTCTAATGGATTTACAGCATAAAGGATTTGTTCCAAGGAAATAGATTTGATTTTGAATGTATTACCCCTCTCCTTTTAACACTGAAGATCTGGTTCAGGATGAAAAAACAAAAAACAAAAACAAAAACAAAAAAGCTAAACTATGTAAGTCATTTGGATTTCAAGGAGCAGATGAAGTCTTAAATTGTTAGATCATCTAACTCCTAGATATATAACTAGTATGCAAACCAATTTATGGTACCTTCACACTCATACAAGAAAAGTCCAGATTGGAAAGACCTTCTTCACTGTCTTCCATCTTGCTTCTGTGCTTTAGAGTGGTTTGGCAAAATGAACCACTCTCCCTACCTCTCCCCATGATCTTATATTAGGTTGGAAGTTGGAGGGGTGGGATGAGTAAGTATTGCTATCTGGTGATGGATTTAGTGAGATATGACCAAATTTCAGATTACCTTTCTGTGACTGAAAAAGATCTGTTGACTACAGAGTAAATACATGTGGGGCAGCAGATTGAAAGCTATACCTGGAGTCATCAAGATCTAAGTTTAAATCTGACCTAAGACACTTAAGAGCTGTGGGACACTGGGATAATCACTTACCCTCTTTAAAGTCACAGTTTTCTCAAATAGAAAATGGGGATAATAATAGTCCCTCCCTCCCCAGGTTGTTGTGAGGATCAAATGAAATCATAATCATAAAGCCCTTTGCATTGTGGGTGACACATAGTAGGTATTTAATAAATTCTGTTTTATTTCCTTCCTAACTTCCTCTTTCTTTCAGGAGCCTCTCTTTAAAAAAAAAGTTACAAATGAGGTTGCTTATTCTTAAACATATATTTCTACTCATTTCCATTATGTGGTTCTCCTTGTTAATTTTCTCCCATGGCCATTTTATAAGGAGAATGCTAATTAGATGAGAGCAGGTTCTTCCCTGGGATGGGACTGAAGCCACAACTAACAGAATGAGGAGCAATAATTTTTTCAAAACCCTAAGTACCTTACTATAACTTAGCTAAATGCACAAGGCACAGCGTAGTATAATTGTGCACTTGAGTCCTTCTCTGGACTAATGTGCAGCCCAGAAACATGGCTAAGTGATTACACACCTGAGCAATTGCCCCATATAGATAGATGTGCATGGAAGGATTTAGTGGTTGAAGCAGGGTTTTCCTTTTATTTATGACTCTATCACCACTTCTCATGGACACTATTAAAAATCCTTTTCTCTTTCCTCAAGTCCTGACCTCCATCCATACTTTTACTTTTCTCAGAAAATCCCATGAAACCGTCCCTCCACCCTTCAAGAACTTTGTCCTGTCTATAAATCAAAAGGTCTCTCAGTCTTCAGTCATTTTCTTCACCTTGCATTTGGTCTATGACAAAAAGGTGGGATTCCTTTTGGAAAAGGCTAATTTTGTCACTTAAAATCTTGGTTCAACTCTTTTCTACATTCCTCAAAATTTGTTTTATTGAGAGTCTCCATTCATAACCATAATTCATCTTCATTCATATATATGTATATATGCTATATATATATATATACATGAATTTATATACATATAAACACACATTTGTAGCCTCTACTCTCTTGCCTACAAATGTAGTCAGGTATGAATGTCTCTAAAATAGAAGTTCCTTGGCTCTATTACTTCTCAATTTCTGAACCTTTATCTCTCTTACTCTTTCAGTTGAAATAATAAAATGATCAGTGCATACTTATGGCTTCCATTTCCTTGCCACTCACTCCTTAATTCCCCGAGATCTGTTTTTTATCACTAATCTTCAAATGAAGTAGCAAGTTTCAAGGTCAATGAGCTCCACTATATACACTCAGCTTCTCAATCTAATGACTGTTTTCAGCCCTAATCCTCATTGACCTTCCTGTAGTATTTGAGACTATTGACTAGCCTTCAGTTCTTGATAGACCTCTTCTATGGTGGCTTAGGATAAGATCATATATTAAAGCATGAAGGGATATTGGAAGTAATTCAATCCAATCACTTATTTTTACAGAAATGGAAACTGACACTAAGGGAGTCCAAGTAATACCCAGGGTCCCACTGTTATCAAGTGTTGAAGGCAGAATTTGAGTACATTTTTTGTGTCTCCAAATGCTTTGCTCTATCCATTATGCTAACTACTTGTCTTTTCTAATATTATTTTCTCCTGGTCTTCATCCTGCCTATCTTGTTCTTCTCGAGGCCACTTTCTGCTTAAATCTCCAAATATCGGTATCTTTCGAGACTTTGTCCTTAGCTCTTTTATTCTCTTTTTTACATTTTGCCTCTGTTGATATAATTCATTCATATCAGCTTCAGTAGTCACTGCTTCATTGACTTCAATGATTAGATGGTTCCCAATTTCCTACTTTTATATTCAAAGTGTTTTGCTTTCTTAGGAACTACAACAAAACCTAAAGATTATCTAGTACAAAGGCATTGTGCATGCAGCCTACATATGATCCCAAATACCTGAGAGTAGTGCCAGAATCAGAATAAAATTTAATTGGGAAATATTTAAGGAAATAAAATTAAAATGCAATATAAATATTCATTTTATCCTCAAATTTTCTTTTAGAATTTAATTAGCTTTTCCCTTTTTAAAAAATATACTTGATTCATATTTACTAATCTATGTGTTCGATTATTGTTATCATTCTGCTAGAGGCCAAGGACAGCTTTATTTTACATCTTTGTTCCTCTAGTGCCTTGCACAATGATTTGCACATAGAAGATGATTAATAACTATTTATTGAAATTAAAGTTGTTTTATTATCCTTTTCTTTGCTCAGAAAGTCCAGTAATGGTATCCTCATGTATTGAAAAAGGAGGAGAAACCAAGCAGGCTTCAGTTTATAGGAGTTCAGAAGGTCAGACACATTATAATTATATTAGAGGTAAGCCTACATTATTCACCTCAGGTCATGAGAACTATGATATGCTGGGAAACTCAAACTTAAAAAAATTATTAATAATTTAGAGGAAAATAATAGTTATACCTCTTAATATCAAGAATAGAGTTTCAGGAGATCTAATGCCATTAAATATTCATTCTTTTGTTTTCAACTCATACATGTCTAATTCACTCTTTAACAATTAGTTTGTTGCAGACATCTCATTACCTTTTTCATCTGGTAATTATTTCCCAATATATTTTGCAGCATCCAATGAAAGTAAGATATAATATGATAATCACCATATACAAAACTTTATCTCCAAGCTTTATGAAATGTTTTGCAATATCTGTCTGGAATACTTGTGGCATACTAACACACAGAATTCATTGGGCACCTTATTGTTCTATCTTTCATTGTGACTAAGGTACCAGAATTATTTTCTCCCCAAAATGCTGCTCAGTAGGTAGAAATAAAACTGAGAAAGCCAACTACAATCTTGGCCTATTTTTCTTATTCAGTCACCAATGAATACAATCCGTTTCATAAGCAAGCACTCTACAAAGGGAGATTGACAGACAGAATATATACAAAATAAAAATAACCTAGGATTAACAAGAGATGCTATACCTTAAAAGCATTCACTATATTTTAAATGCTTAAGTTTAGGGCCTGCTCAATTTAAATTCCTTTTGAAGCAAATAACCAACTAATCTGATGCATGCCTAAAAAGGAGACTAGCTAATTCATGGAAGCACTATGGAATAAATATTAAATGAATAAATGCCAATATGGGTTAGACTCCACTCAACATATTGAGAGGTTCATCTGAAAAGGTATGAAAGTCTGATTAACCAAATTATCCCTATGCATCTAAATTAAAGTGGAAGATAAATCTTCCAAATATTAGATACTTAGACTGGGGTTGGATCACAGTCACATAACAGATGGGGGTATTCCCAATATGCAATTTAAATTGGCTAAGATGCAATTTAAATTGGCTAAGAATTGAACAGGATTGTGGTTCTTCTAATACTCCACTTAGTTCTCCCCTGAAATGTTAAAAATCTTCTTAGATGAATAAGATCCAACTTTTTCCCAAACCAGAATTCTCATATGGAACAGTTTGTCTTTTCAATTAAAAAAAGAAAAACATCTTGTTGTTGTTAAATTATTAGAATCCTACACAGTGAGATTTACCTTTTCATTCATAATATTACCAAAATAACACAAAAGTGGCCAGCAAGAGGCTTGAAATTTTGGTAGATCTGTATTTTGGCAGTGATGCCTATATAAATGAATGTTTTTAAACATCCCAATATATAGATCTCCATTTGATTGTTTTGGTATGAAAATAGATTTGACATATCAGATGGAAATAGAACTGTTATTAAAGTCCACATTCAATTATTTTGATATCTTGATACTCCATTTTGTCAGCCTTTAATGAATAAATGCCCAATTTTATTCTATTTGGGAAAAAAAAACAGATGGAAGACTGACCTTAAAGTCTCTTACGTAAAGAAGAGTAGAAATGTTTTCATAAGCAAGTGAAAATGTATTACACTTGGCATGTCTTCCAACTTGCAGTTTAAATGGTGTGAATATACTACCATATGTTTGTAGTAGGAAGACCATTGATTGGCCTGATAAAACTGTCCTGAATATAGAGCCCCAGACTATGCTTTTGATTTTAAAATCCCCAGGTGCTAATGAGCTTCAGTTCAGATCAGCCAAGATTGGGGTGAAGAGCTTTAAGTATAACAAACTATTGGATTGGATAAGATTGGAAATCACAGAATAATAGAACTTCAGAGATGGAAGGAATCCCTAAGGTCATCTGGACCAACCAATATTCTAACATCAAGTCATCTTTTCTAATATGGTTGGACAAGTACTTAAATCAATTGATCAAAATCATCAGTGGTTCTGATTGCTTGATAAAAGGCTAATTGTAAATAATACATATGATGCAGTATCCTCTTTCTATTTCTTCATCTTTGCCCTTTTTTCCTCTTCTCCTCCATATTATCCCTTCCTTTTTTCTTACATTTCTTTCCCTGTTCTCCTGCCTTCATACACTTCTCTTTTATCTCTCCCTTCTTTCCTTCAATTGTACTTTGTTTCTTTGCTTCACCTTTCTTTCTGTATGGCTTCTTTTTAGCTTTTTTCTGTTCTCTTCTTCTCCTTTTATTCTCTTTTCTGCTTTCCCCTCTTTCTTTTCATCTGTATTCATCTCTTCATTCCATGTCTTCTTCCTAAATCCATTTATTCTTCTCATTCTTTTCCCATCTCTAATCTACTTTCTACTCCTACATTCTTTTCCTTCCCTCCTTCCCATCCTTCCTCTTTTCTTTCCTTCCTTCTTCATTCCTTCTTTTCCTTCCTTCCTCTTTATTAATTTTTAAATTAGGGTGAGGACCTTGAAGGATAATAAAAATCATGACTAGAAGAGCTGAAATATTAATGCATGTGAACAAGAAGTATTAAGTGGCCATATCAATTTGTGGTTTTCTATATAGGTTATTAATGAAGAGAAATAAATTATTTATTTAAAACATTTATTTTGAATATTTTCCCATAGTTACATATTTAATGTTCTTTCCCTCTCCCCCCAAACCCCTAAGCCCCTTAGCCAACACACAATTCCACTAGGTTTTACATGTATCATTGATCAAGACCTAATTCCATATTATTGATAGTTGGACTAGATTTATTGTTTAGTGTCTACATCCCCAATAATATCCCCATCAGCCCATGTGTTCAAGCAGTTCTTTTTCTTCTGTGTTTCTACTCCCACAGTTCTTCCTCTGAATGTGGCTAGTTTTGTTTCTCATAAGTCCCTCAGCCTTGCTCTGGATCCTTGCATTACTGCTATAGTAGAGAAGTCTGTTATGTTCGATTATACCACAGTGTATCCGTCTCTGTGTACAATGTTCTCCTGGATCTTCTCCTTTCACTCTGCATCAATTCCTGCATGTTGTTCCAGTTCACATGGAATTCCCCCAGTTCCTTATTCCTTTGAGCACAATACTATTCCATCACCAACAGATACCACAATTTGTTCAGCCATTCCCCAATCGAAGGACATCCTCTCGTTTTCCAATTTTTTGGAAAAAAGCGTGGCTATAAATATTTTTGTACAAGTCTTTTTTCTTATTATTTCTTTGGGGTATAATCCAAGCAGTGCTATGGCTGGATCAAAAGGCAGATAGTCTTTTAAAGCCCTTTGAGCATAGTTCCAAATTGCCATCCAAAATGGTTGGATCAGTTCACAACTGTACCAGGAATGAAATAATATCCCAATTTTGCCACATCCCTTCCAGTATTTATTACTCTCCCCTGTTGTCATTTTAGCCAATATGATGGGTGTGAGGTGATACCTTAGAGTTGTTTTGATTTGCATTTCTCTAATTATTAGAGATTTAGAACACTATCTCATGTGCTTATTGATAATTTTGATTTCTCTATCTGAGAATTGCCTATTTGTGTCCCTTGCCCATTTATGAGTTGGTGAATGGCTTGACTTTTTTGTAAAATTGATTTAGCTCCTTGTATATTTGAGTAATTACCCCTTTGAGTTTTTTGTTATAAAGATTTTTTCCAAATTTGTTGCTTCCCTTCTAATTGTGGTACCATTAGTTTTGTTTGTACAAAAAGTTTTTAGTTTAATGTAGTCAAAATTATTTATTTTACATTTTATATTTTTTCTAACTCTTGCTTGGTTTTAAAATCTTTCCTTTCCCATAGATCTGACAAATATACTATTCTGTGCTCCCCTAATTTACTTAGAGTTTCCTTCTTTATATTCAAGTCATTCACCCATCCTGAGTTTATCTTGGTAGGGTGTAAGACATTGATCTAGGCCTAATATCTCCCATATTGTTTTCTAATTTTCCCAGCAGTTTTTGTTAAATTGTGGTTTTTTGTCTCAAAAGCTGGGTTCTTTGGGTTTATCAAAGACTGTCTTGTGAGGGTGCTTACCCCTAGTTTATTCCACTGATCCTCCCTTCTGTCTCTTATCCTGTACCATATTGTTTTAATGACTGCTGCTTTATAGTACATTTTAAGAGCTGGTTCTGCTAGGCCACCTTCCTTCATATTTTTTTTTATTATTTCCCTTGATATTTTTGATCTTTTGTTCTTCCAAATGAACTTTGTTATAGTTTTTTCTAATTCAGTAAAAAAGTTTTTTGGTAGTTTGATAGGTATGGCACTAAATAGGTAAATTAATTTGAGTAGAATGGTCATTTTTATGTTAGCTCATTCTACCCATGAGCACTCAACGTTTTTCCAATTGTTTAGATCTAGTTTTAATTGTGTGGAAAGGGTTTTGTAGTTGTGTTTCTATAATTCCTATGTTTGTCTTGGCAGATAGGTTCCTAAGTATTTTATATTGTCTAGGGTGATTTTAAATGGAATTTCTCTTTCTAATTCTTCCTGCTGTGATGTGTTGGAAATATATAGAAATGCTGATGGTTTGTGTGTATTATTTTGTATCCTGCAACTTTATTAAACTTGTTGATTATTTCCACTAACTTTTTAGTTAAGAGAAATAAATTATATGGGTATTGATATTACTTCTTATGATTATCAATTAATATAACCACATATACTCTAAGAAATTATTTTTGTAATTTTAAGAACATATTTAAAATTATGATCACACTGGACTCAGTCTATTTTTATGTAATGCCAAGCAAACAGCTAGAGATGTTTTTAAAAAATGATCATTTGAACTACCATTTTAATGATGAAACTAAACACAATGTTTAATTTCTGCCTCTGATGAAAATGCAGTTGGTTGAACAAATTGAATGGTCTGATAATAAGCATTGCAATGAATATGAATATAATCATCATTTTGACTGTTTGACCCCAGTATACTTTGCTCTTGACCTTGCAATTATGAATGCCCTTTTATAGGACAATTTCATTTGAATGACAGACTGCCTTTACATGACATTTATCATTTTTGACATAATTGCTATACAATCAGCTAAATAAAAGCCAGTCTTGGTTGGTGGATATATTGCTCTCTTTTTTCATAATGTATGTTCACTCCAAATCAAGTTAATGGCAGCTTGCATGAAGCTAAGGGAATAGATAGAGAATTCTCAACTCACTGAGGAAACCACAGTGGAGATGTGGAGGAGGAAGATATCAACATAATTTCTATACTCATGGCATAACACAGGTAAATTTTTCTGTTTCAGGCTCCACAGGATCTGTTGCCTCTAACTCTATTCACATAGTTATCATCTTTGTTTTTGCTCAATTTGCTTCTCAACTGAACTATTGTAGTAAACTTTTAATTCTTTTCTGTAACAACTCCTTCCCACTCTAATCCATTCCTCAAATAGTTATCAAAGTAATTTTTATTAAGTGAAGATTTAAATATGCCACTACCCTACTCAATGCATTCTAGTATTTCCCTATTGACTTTAAATTAAAAATTAAAGTAAAAAAATACTTCTCTGTTTGGCCTTTAAATTTTTTCACAACTGAACCTTAACTTACTTTTCCAGCCTTATTGTGCATTATTACCCTCTCTTAATTCTACATATTAGTTAAATTGGCCTTTTCTCTTTTCCTCATATGGTACTTTACCTCCTCTGAAACACTATTCTATGATTCCATGCCTGTACAAGTATATCTTAAACCAAGGATTTTTAAAATTTTCATGGATCACAGACCAATATTGATGCTTAGTGAAACCTCTGGACCTCTTCCCAGAATAATATTTGATATCTATATTCATAATTGAAATTAATACTAAATTGTAAGTAGAGGTCAACAGAAATGAAGATGAATTTTTCACATTCAAAGTCATAAACTCCTATTAAATCTATCCAAGGATACCTCATGATACCATAGCCATAGATTAATTATTCCATTCTACTTAAAGTAAACAAGTACCTATACTCTGACATTTGAACCCAAAATGTCTCTCAGTTGTGTATGCTAAGAACAAATTAAGTTTTCACTAGCTCTTTTGAATCAGTCATAGCTAGACTATGCATGAAGTCAATCAATGCTTAGATATTTTAAAATGATTGAATGAATTAGAATGATGTTGCATGGGAAGCTTTTTTAAGTTATTGGAGGTATTTTACTTGTGTCCTTTGGAACTTATGTTAAATTCCAGAGAGCTAAAATGAGAATTGCTCATTGGAAAAGTCTGGAAACACCATGAAGATTCCTTGGTCATGGAGGAAGGGGAGGAGAAAAGTCTTGTTCTCAGCTATGTCCTTGACCTCAATATCCCTTCTCCTCTCTTCCCCCAAAACACATACATGTGTATATATTTTATATTCAAATATATATATGTATATATATATTCTTGAAAAGAGGAAGACCACGTGTACTCTAGAGAACTGGAAGACTTAGAGTTTTTGTCTTCCAGACATCAAAGATATCAGTGTTTCCATCAGCAGCCAAATACTGATGAAATATGATGAATAAAAGAAGATTCAAGACTCTAAAAGG
>NC_058135.1:185588784-185646408 GCF_016433145.1 Gracilinanus agilis | reverse complement strand
TATATATATATATGTACATATATATTCTTGAAAAGAGGAAGACCACGTGTACTCTAGAGAACTGGAAGACTTAGAGTTTTTGTCTTCCAGACATCAAAGATATCAGTGTTTCCATCAGCAGCCAAATACTGATGAAATATGATGAATAAAAGAAGATTCAAGACTCTAAAAGGAACTCAGTTGAAAAGTCTACTATGCTGAACAATCTTAACTTAAAAATGCCAGCAAAATGACTTCCAGAGACTCTAATTTACCCCTTTTCCATATATGCTATGTAAAACTGAGTTTGCTTATTCACTCTCTTATGCGTACTGGTGGAAGAATATATCCTAGATTTCAATAGGGAAAGGAATGTTTGCCAGTATAGTAAATTTCCATTTCTAAAAACTAACTATATCTCACTAATTGAGTATGATATATCAGCTGAAGGAGACCACACTGATGGGGAGTCATGAACTACAGAACTAGAAATAAAAGGAATGAGTGATACTTTTGGTTCACATTTACAATACCCTTTAAGGTTTACAAAGTAACTTATATACATTAATTTATTTGATCTCTATAATAGTCCTTTGATGGAAGTGCTATTACTCTCCAAGTTTTAAAGATGAAGCAACCAGAGCTCTAGAAGATTAACTTATTTGCCTAAAGTCACATGCTTTGTAAATGCAAGGGCTAGTATTTGAACCCAGATCTTTCTGATTCAGGTAATATAATGATACCAACTTTCCTCTAGAGAAATAACATTCGAAGGGGGACAGCTGGGTAGCTCAGTGGATTGAGAGTCAGGCCTAGAGACAGGAGGTTCTAGGTTCAAATCCGCCTCAGACACTTCCCAGCTGTGTGACCCTGAGCAAGTCACTTGACCCCTATTGCCTACCTTTACCACTCTTCCATATACAAGGCAATACATAGAAGTTAAGGGTTTAAAAAAAGAAGAAATAGCATTAGGAATGCATAAGAATAAAATATTAAATTTTATAATAAAACACATATTTGATGATGAATATTATTAAAGTTATTGATGCAATAAAATTAGGTTTTTCTTCATAGATGAAATAATAGAATATAGAGCTGTTCCTTAGATTCTGGCTTTGGAGAAAAGAGCAAAAGAACTTCAAACAACTGATAGTATAGGTAAGTGTGAAATGAATTCTTATCATAGGATGTAGTACATAATGAGGCTTTAAAGTTCATATATTTCAACTTTTTTTCTTAAGGAGAAAGAAATTGAAGCCTGAAACGGAGTATCTTGCTCATCATCAAAAAGAAAAAGAAGCAGACCTAAATTTTTTACTAAGACCTGCTGTTTGTAGATCCATCAAGTTTCCTATTACATGATGATTTTTTTCTAAATCTTTGTGTGATGTGGTAGGTTAGGGAACCTTTCATAGCTAAGAAGGTGAGTCATCATATTGTTTGTTTGTTTTTTATGTTGAGGTGGCAAATAATACCTTTCTTAAAAGCAGGATACTTGTCTCACTTAAAATTTATGTTGCAACACTTTAGTCAAGGATAACAAGTTGCACTTTTTACTGAAAAGCCTCACCAATCAGTCTTCTATTTCCAGTACCTATATTTTGTTAGGAGATCTATTTTATTTTACAATTTCTAATTCTCTTTGACAATCTCTGAAACAATTACTGCCCTCTGCCAAAACATCTAGGTTTGACACTTTCTCCCTAAGGCATATATAATACTGTCAGCCTCCCCAAATTTGTTTCCAATGGAAGGAAAAGCTTCTGGAGAAAATGCTTCTATTCAGTACTTTATCATTCTAGGTAATTAAAGACAGCTGTTTCTGCAAATAGTGTGCTCTCCTTGTTTGAAAGGTTCCAAATAATAACCTTGTTCCTATGGTAATAGTACAAAACCTCAGTATTCTAATTTAATGAAGCTCTAATTGTCTTAAGTTGAATTAGCAGTTTAAGTTGAGGTTGAATCAGATTCATTTTTCTCAAATTGGGGTTAGTTACCATAGCTCAATGGCAAAGCTAATGGGAGGAGTTTGAGAGGAAGTATGGAGATATGAGCTTCAGGGCATACAATAATTGCTTCTTAGGCAGTTCTCAGTCTGTGTCCTCTTTGAATGGACTGACTCCCTTCTGCCTCTAATGGTTCCAACCTGCAAATCTTCCTTCTGAACATCTAAAGATACATACCCGACTAATATAGTATTAAACTATAGAAGTTTTTCTAGTCATTTCCTGTAAAGAAAAAAATGTGATGACAGGGGAATCCTTAAGATTCAGTAAGTGAATTTGCTAAGGATAGATGGACTAAAATAAAATAATCTTTAAAATGAAAAAAAAACAAAACGATATATCTCAAAGACCTCTAATATGCTTTAGTCTTCAAAATGATCTATTTGATTAGATGAAATGATCCTTCTCTTTTATAAACTATAATCTGGTTTAAAAATCCAGTTTTTTTATAGTTTAGAAAGCTAGATTTAGCTCTATCTGTCCTTACTTTCCAAAGACAAAAGTTTAAATGGAGTATCAGGAAAGAAAATGACTAGTTGTACTCTCTAGTGACTGGTAATAGTGATAAATGAAATAGTATCTGACAGTTTAAATTTAATCAGTATGTCACTGTTTTGTCTTAATAGAGCAAAATCATCCTAGCTTGAGTACTTAATTTACTATCAGCTGTAAGAGTTAGGTAATGAAAGCAGGGATCACTCACTAGTTGGGTGTAGAGGGTAGAGCAATTAGGCCTGCTCATAACAATTCAAATTGGATTTCAGTAGTGCTAGGAGTTGCTAATTTAAATAAGAATAATCTTGGAAAGCTCTGTGGCTTCCACATATCAACTGGAGCCTGAAATAATTTTCATAATCTATTGCATTTGTTTCTTGATGTTTCTCTGATATTTCAGGGAAATCAATTTGGAGCCAAGGCTTCTCATGTTAGGTTTGAAGCTCTCAGGCTTTATCTTTTTTGTGTATACAAATAGAACTTCCTTTTTCCCTTACAAGTCCATTTTTTTTAACACAGCAAAAGAGACAAAGGGGAAACATCTAATTAGTGAAAAGAAAGAAAGAAAAGGTAATCCTCTTTAGATTCTGTAGGAAGCATTTTGGATATGAGGATCAAGTGAAAAGGCTGAGAATAATATCTAGATTTTATTACCAAATTTACTACTGAAATCATAATAAAGGCCCTTTAGGTATGTCTATGTGTGATTGTTTGGGATTTTTTTTCTAATTTTTTTCTTCTTCATCATTGCTTTGTCTTTCCAGGGAGATGAATCTGTATTTTTTTAAGGATGTAGAAGTTCAATGTTTAATAAGACAAACAAGATATTAGAATAAATATGCAGCTTAGTGATACCTTCAAATGTAATGCAAATTTTCTTTTAACTCATTTCTCAGGCTGAAATGGATAGATGGCCTGGATATAAAATTCTATATGGGGATGAAATGGAACAGCTCTGTATTTTATTTAGGAGAAAGGGGACTGAACAGGGTTGGTAGCACAATTTAGGTTAATTAGAAAGCATTGGTTTTATGTTTTAAGGTTCAGATTCTTCATCCTCACTCTCATCATCTTCCTCCTCCTCTTCCTCCTCTTCCTCTTCCTCATCTTCTTCTCCTTCCCCCTTCTCTTCCTTAAGCATTTTCAGGTTTTTGCTTGCTAAAATTTTCTTTGGTAATATATCCGCAAGAAATCAAAAGGTTTCTAACTCTTCTGTAGTATTTGATAAATCACTGTAAATTAGTGCTTTCTTCTCTTTTCCACTGCCATGTTTGTAGGAATAGGTGGCTAGATACTGAACAAAGAGTTCCGCCGCCTTGGCAGTGAGCACCAGCACCTCTTGACTGATGCTGGATAACTTAGGGGAGCTTTTCATGATCACACAAAATGCAAGACAAGGGCAGCAAGGCCAACCTCTGGTCACTGCATTTCTCTTTGCCACCAAACCCATCCACCATCTTGCTGCCCCACCCCCCCGAATCTGTATTCTTAAAAGCTATGTTGTAAAAGTGAAATATCTGGTAATACTTTATCATAAGAAAATAGTTCCTGGCTTTTTTCAATCTGGGATCCTTTTCATAACAACAAAACTTGTACAGCTATTTATAGGTTAGTAGTTGAACTAATAGTATCCATTGATTAAGAAAATATATGAAAAAAATGAATGCTGTGAATTATTTTATATGAATTCATATTTAATCATAAAACATCTACCTATACTAGAATATAAAATAAATTAAATAAAATAAGTCTACATATTCTAAAATATACTAAAACATATACTAAAATTATATGCTAAAATATAATTTTATATATTTATGAATACAGAAGACATTGCTTATTCAGTCAAAAAACTATGTTTACTTTTTTATGAATTCAAATATTGGTCCTCTGGAAAGAAATTGACTGGCTTCCCCCACCTCCATCCCTGAGGTCTTTAATTTATAATGGGGAATATTTGGTCAAGTGGATAGAATAGTAATCTTGGAATCAAGAGACCTGGTCATTTATCATTTCTGAACTTCAGTGTCCTATGTGAAATGGGGATAATAGTATCTGTACCTATATCATAAAGCTGTGTTGAAGAAAGATTCATTGTGAAAGGCAAGCTACTTGAATTCTCTCTCTGGCAGATCTGTAGTGTAGTACAAAGAACATGAGATTTGGAGTGAAGACCCTCAGTTTCTTCCTGTGCTATTTTCTTTTGTGTGGACTTAAAGTCCACTCATACTTTAAAGTGTCTGGACCAGGCACTTACCTCTGTGGCTACAGTTTTCTTGTATATCAAATAAAGAGATCACATCAGATAATCTCTAGTTCTTTTATTGAGCGAAACTTAGTATCCTATTATTTTATGATTAGCTATTTTCATAAAGAATAATTTGACAACAGTGTGAAGGATGGCTTGAAAGTTAATGGAATGGAGGGAATTAGAAAGCTATAGTAATCATCTTCATTACCATATTAGGTCCTGGACTTTGATGGCAGAAATGAGAGCAAAGAGTAAGAAACATTTTTGAGAGTCACTGCAGAGATAGAAGCAATATGTCTTGATGATTAAATGGATTATATGGAAAAAATTAGATAAAATCTAAGATGAGATAAAGCCTATGAATATAGTTAATAAGGTAAATGATAGTGCTTTAAAATAAAATAAGGAAGTTGAAAGGGGGAAGAAGAATAAACAGTTTACACTTATGAAAGTTTTAGATACAATTGTTATATTCCACTCGAGATATTACATAGGCATATGCAGATGCTGTTCTGTTAGACATGGCAAGTAGAGCACTCAATTTGGGAATCAATTGTAAACTAATATTACCTGAAACTCTGAGAATGAATGGTAGTATCAAATAAGTGTGCAGAAAGAGAAGATGATGTCTATGAAAAAGACCTTTGTGGAACAACAGTATTAAAGGGAAGATGAACCAGTGAATGATAAAGAGAAGCCATAACTGGTCAAGTAGAAGGACAAGGATAGTATATTGATTTGTAGAACAGAGAAGAATTCATTCAGAAGAAAGGGTAGGAGACAGTACACGATACTAAAAAGAGATAAAGATTGAGTATAGATCTTTAGATTTCTTAATTAAAAACTCACCAAGGCTTCCTAGAGAGCAGTTTTAGTAGACAGTAGGGGAAGAAGGCAGCCTACAATGTGGAATTAGCAGTTAATGTGGTGATGAGTGATTTTCTTCTTTGAGGTCTCTGATTAAGGTTGACAGAAATAGGATGATGTCTTAACTTAAATGCTTAAGGAATTGGAAAACCTAAGGATATTCCCAGTTGTGTGTGTAGCCATGAGCAGAGAGATCAAAGAAGCAAGAGAAGGGGCAAATTTTGTGAATGAAGCAGAATGTGATGAAATCCAGAACATAAGTTTGTCATAGCAAGAGATCCTTTGAGAGATAAGAGTTGGACAGGAAGAATTTTTACTAAAAATTGCATTTCCTGACTTATCAGAGAAGATTTAGCCAAAATAACGAGACTCATGGAAAACTAATATTAATGAATATAAAGTACAGAATGCGACCATTGATGCACTTTTTTTTACATGTGTGGCACATCTTACAGTGAACAAAAAAGGAAGAAAATCAATGAAGTAAAAACATAAATAGAAAATTAAAATGAGAATACCATGATATCCTTTAGGGAGATTTAAAAATATTTCCAAAGCTGATCTTACATTGATCTCTTACAATGACCAGAAGTTGAAAGGAGTGAAAGTAAATAGCTTTATAAAGTTGATTTTGAATTGTTTACCTGTAAAATAATTTGTATTATCAATTACTTATATATAGTTGAAGATTCATTCATAGATTTATTGTATTAGAGAACTTTAGAGTTTAACAATATAGCTTATAGTAAAGCTATTCAAAATAACCCAGAAAAAGTTGGTGTGTGTTTGGATCTTGACACTGTTTAACAGATTTAACCTTGCTGTGAGAAAAAGATAATACAAATTTCCTAACGATTCAAGCTTTCCAAAAGCAGAATGGGTTACTTGGAGAAGAGTAGGCTACCGTTCTTTGGAAATCTTCGAATAAAGTTTGTATGACTACTTTTCTGTGTCATTGAGGAGGGCATGAGTTAGACTAGATTGCCTCTGAGGTAGTTTCAAGCTCTTAGATCCTATGACAGAAATTAAAGAAAAGCTACCTGAGTCAAAGGGAAAGAAAGAATAAAGGATATAACCTGTGTTTTATTGCTGCTTTTGTAAGGCATTTGGAATGGAGGTATATACCTCCTTTGGCATGATCTAGAAAGATCAAGGTGTCTCATTATTCCCTGGGGCTAGAATGTGAGAACCCAAAAAGAGATCTGACATTACCAAAGATTGGTGATTGTCTTTGCATTAGGAAATTGTTAGGGTACTCTTATTCTTAGTGTAGGATACTTGCAGTATGTGTTTTATTAGCACTTTGTCAAAGATTGTGTATGTAGAGCATTAATGAAGACAATATAGAAAAAATGTTAAAGAAATAGAAGTCCTAAAGCTGATTCCAAGGGCTTAGTCATAGAGTGATGACTCTTACCTACCTCAGAAGCAGGAAAATACAAGAAGTATTTTTATTTTTATTAACAGAGGCAAGATTTATGATTTCATTAGTATGGGGAACTCCAAGTGTAGAAACTTCCTTTACCAACATGGTTTTTCATTTTATGTACTTAAAGAATTCTCTGGGAATACTTTGTTTGTATGACTTTTCTTGAGTTATACAGACATTCTTCCAAAGCAGGATTTCAAAAACATGTCTTCCTGATTCCAAAAGAGTCTCTTTATCCATTTCATTATGCTATGTCAATTAGGCATTTACTGACCATCTAGTTAGTTCTGTGCAAAATAGGCATTATGAAGATCACAAAATATGTATAGACAAAGGGTCCCGCTTTCCTTTATTTTAGCTCATTTTCTACTCATCTTATACATGTCTTTTCCTGGTACCCATATGAATGGAGACAGCAGAATATTTGTTGCTTTTTTTTCATTTTCTATGCAACAAGGTCTCTTAGGTTAGGTTGAATCAGAGATAGTTGACTTCATACATCTCATCTAACTTCTTAAGCAATTTTATCACATCACCTAAAAGTCAAACTTAACATTAAATGGTAAGACAGGTTTACTTATAATGAGCTCCTGGAATTCAGCCAGTCTTTCTTTACTGAAGTAATGCTTACTGCTTCACAACTGCATAGGAGGAGGATGGATCACAATGGGATGCACCAACAGCTGTTCTATGATAAACCAAAGTGGGGCAAATGTAAGCAAGATGGGCAGAGGGAACTATCTAATATACTGAAGCACAATTTCATATGATACAGCAGAGCTGTGGACAGCTGGGAAACAACAGCATCTGACAGGTCAACCTGGTATGCTGTGATAAAAAATGAGTTTGCTCTTTTGGAGCAAAGGTAGAGAGAACAATCTGAGTCTAATATGCTGAATTTCATACAGTGCTCAGTATGGAAATGTGACTGAAGTCATGAGCCAAAGGACAGATTTTATGTATAGGCAGTATGGAAATAATGCATTGGTCTTGTAATCCAATAGTAGCAGCATCCTGGGAAAAGTATTTAAAACTTGTTTGACCATAGGTCCAATGAAATCAATGGTGAAAATGGCCTGTTTACATATTTTGACATATCTATCAATATAATTGTCTCAATTCTCTGATGGAATCTTACTCTCCTCTACTGCCCTGACTCATAGACAATATTATGTGTAATGCCTTTTCTACTAAATTGTTTCCCTTTTTTAGATTACAAGCTTGCTGAAGGGTATGCTGTGGTATTATAAACTGTGTATCCTGTAGGAAAGTTAACAGAATGGGCTGTAAAAAAACACATATTTTAATAGCATTTGTAAATGAATGAATGACGTCTGATCAGGTCTCCCTACATAAGGAAAGGTAGGGAGTCATGTAAAAGCAGTTCTAATTTTGAAAGAGAATTGGTATTAAGGAAAATACCAAATTACTGATGAAAAACTTAGCAGAATAGTTAAAAGATCACTATATTGCGAATATGAATAACATGGAAATAGATTTTTGAACAATGATGCATGTATAACCCAGTGGAACTGCTTGTCAGCACCAGGAGATGGGGAGGGAAGAGGGGTGGGAAAAATCATGATTCATGTAACCATGGAAAAATATTCTAAATAAAAAAAAGAAAAAAGGAGTTAGGAAAAAATATTTTTAAAAATTAGCAGAATAAACAAAATATAAATTCAAGTTATTTCACCTATGAAACATTGAAGCTTTGAGAAATTGGCTTTGGTGGTTATAAGACAGAGGAGACTAGCTGAACAACCAAAATCCAAAATAATGAATAACCCTAAGTAGTTTGCTATTTGGGAAAGGATATCTAATACTAATAAATAACCTCTTAAATTGTTCTTTCTGCAACAATCCAGTTATTATCTAGCGGTACAAAATAATAATTGTGCTTATAATCATATAATCTAAATGAAAATCTTGAGATCTGAAGATCTCCTGAAAGTTTGAAATGATCATTTTTTAAAATATATTTTTAATTTTTCCCAATTATATACAATAACTTTCAACATATATTTTCTGAAATTATAAGATCCAAATTGTCTTCTTTCCTTCCTTTTTCCTTCCTTCCTCCCTCCGTCCCTCCCTCCCTTCCTTCCTTTCTCCCAGAAATGGTAAGCAATTTGATGATCATTTTTTAAAAAACATCTATCAACTTAATATTCCATTGTGAAAAATAAAGAAAAAGTTTGTAACAAATAATGTTTATTTGTAATAAATAGACGGTATACTTGTTTTCTCTCATCTACTGAGGTAACTCTACAACTCATTCTAATGATTCTGTGTTGTTTTTTTCTGAGAAAACATTTTGACTACTCAGTTCACTCATCTATACTTTCAAGGTAATATTAGTGCTTTCTAACTTCTCACTTTCTAAAGCATTTGAATCCTAATATCTTTTTATTTACCTAGCACATTTCTCAGAAGAGTCTATTTAGCAATATCTAATGAATTCAAAAAACAATCCCACAAAAGAAGTATAAGAAAGCTCAGCTAAACCAGAACCAGAGTATGTTTTTCTAACTCCATTTCAGTCCTCTCAATTAAATTGGCCTCTAAATTTCACTATGTCTGTACCCAAGAGAGTAATGTGATTAAATAACAACTTATTTCAATAAATGAGTTCAGAAGAACCACAATGCCTTTTGATTCCATCCCACTTAAAGCTGCCTGACCATTCTCAACTTTGCATTAGCACAAATTGGACCAGCTGATGCTGTGAACTGTTCTTTATTAACACTGCTGGCAAGAGAGGACTGAGCACTTAGCTTATTATTTAAGCTTGTTCTTCTGCAGAAATATTAGTGAGGGCATCTTTGCAGGGAGAGGGTCTCTAAATCTGTGGCCAGGAAACCTTGCTGTAGTGAAGGGAAGATTAATGCAAAGGAGATATTCAGATAAGTAGAAAGGAAGAGAAGGTACTCAGACAAAGTGAGAAAGGGAAATGGAGAAAGAAAAGAAAAACCCATAACTTAATACCCTTTGGACAGTATATATCACCCTCATTTTCTTTTTGTGAAATTGACAGGTACAATATATGCCTGCAGCAGCTGTAACATTTTTTTCCCAGAGTCTGACAGCAGGAGCAGCAGCTCCCTGCTCAGAGTAAGAAGCTGATGTAGATAGGAAAAGTAGTGATGCTAAGATTGTGAGACACCTGGCATTGAATTGAAGGGACTGGTTTGATCCCAGTAGATTGCTCTGTATATTAAAAAACACTGTATAGACTCTCTTCAGCTCTTTGTTGTTAAAGCATAGAGATTCATTGCAGTGGTTATTCTGTTCCTAGAGGCAAAGCCCCAATAAGTTAGTTCCCACAAGAGTGGGTGATGAGAGACAGACAGACAGACAGAGACACACCCACATAGAGTGAGAGTCAAAGAGAGACAGACACAGACACAGAGAGAAAGATAAGACAATGAAAAAATTGGGAGAGAGACACATAAAGAGAAAATGGGAATATGAGTACAGACCGTTCAATTTGGGCACTTTATTTGATTGATCTTATCTATTCTAAGTTCATTCCACTAAAGGCCTCCTCCTGTGGTTTATCAATTCATTATTGTGATGCTAAGTTCTCAAAGACTGTGCCAACTCAAAGGAACCTTCAGAAGATTTTATCCTGATGAAAATATTTAGTATATGTTTGATGGTAAATTGCCATTCTTTTGACTAAGGGTTCAGTGAGGATGAGGATGGAATTTATGAAAAGAGTCTACAAAGACAAGGAGGAATTATGGTCCCCATCAGCACTGGGCCTATTCACTCCAAAGAAATCATGGAATATTTTTAAACCTCTACTTTCTTCCTTAGACCCAATATTAAATATTGTTTCCAAGACAGAAGAGAGAGAAAGGGTGGGCAATCGGAGTTAAGTAACTTGTCCAGGATCACATAGATAGGAAGTCATTGAGGCAAGACTTGAACTCAGAATTTCCCATATTCAGGTTTAGCTCTCTATGCACTGAGTCACTTAGTTGACCCTGAAATAATGGATTTAAAAATATTTAAATGAATTATGAAAAATACTATCCATCTCCAGAGAGAGAACTAATTAACTTTAAGTATAAATCAAAATATATTTTTTCATTGTCTTCATTTTCTTTGTTTTTATTTTTGTGAAATGATTAATATGGAATTATGTTGCACATGCTTTCACATCTATAATTGATTTTATATCACTTGCCTTCTCAATGGATAGAAGAGTAGTTAAAGGGAGTGCATGAATTTGGAACTAAAAATACTTTTAATGATTGTTAAAATAAATCAATAATAAATGCTTTTGAATTTCAAATTCAGATTTTTAAATATTTATTTCTACGTTGGGTTGAATGCATTGAAATCTCAATACAAAAATTTAATAGTGCTGTACAGACTTGTGCCTTCATCCACTTATAACATCTGTCTACATGTTTTAACAGGGCATTTCATCTATGTCTACCTAAAGAGATGAATAACGGGATTGATTTGAGTCATATACATAATAAGACCAACATATACCATTGTATCTGTGTGTTATTTCTGATTGGTTTTCACAAAATTTTACCATCACTTGGACCAAACAGACCACGTTACCACATCTATGTAGGAAAAAATTAAGATATCTTTGAGGACACTTTGTGATAATTAGTTCAGTTTTCTAGTTGGCTTTCCACAAATCTGAGACTATGGCTTATTCGTTATCAACAAAATGTCATGTCTACCATATCTATAAGATTTATCATAGAAAATTTTGGTGCAAAATATAGAAAAATAGATTTCATATCAATAATTATAGTCTCAACTTCTGACTTTGCCATTAAACTGTATGACTTTGAGAAAGTGAACAAACTTTCTCTGGGCCTTGGTTTTCCTAGACATAAAACAAAGGGACTAAATAAAGTGATCTTGGATAACTCCTCCCTCTAAATTTTCATACTCTTCATAATGCTGGGTCAAAATCTGTCTTCCCCTTTTGAGAGAAAAGAATTGCTAGTGGTAATCACATGCTATAAATGCTGAACCTGACCACACCTTATTTTGAATATTTTAGTCCAATTTTTTAATAAAAATGTGAAGGAAGATAAAAATAAATGTAAAACAAAATAATATATTATTAAATTAATAGAAAATGCTTAACTGAGATAGGCCTTCTAGAAGTCAAAATTACATGAAATTCTGCTTGTCTGTAGTACAAAATTTAAATACAAATTTTCATTATAAAATATTTTGAACAGATGTGTTTCTTTATCAATAAATTTAATAATTATATTAATATTATATCAATAAAGGTCAAGAATGATCAAGTCTTCTAATGTCATTAAAAAGTTATTTTAATTTAAGAATATATATAATCATATTAACATCAACAATAAAGCCTCCAATAGCGAAAATAAAGCATTTTGTTCTATTTTTGTCCTAGACCCATGGAGTTAGTCTTTCTTTTTCCTTCATTCATACATAAAACATTTGAGATTCCAAATATACATTTTTCTGCATTGACGGTTTTCAGATTTGATTTTCAATGTAACTTTTTAGTAGTGAAGGACAGAGAGTTTGAAAAGTTTCTCAAATGAGACTAGAGGGGCTCATTAGCCAGATTGAAAACTCTGAGACATTTATTATGAACCTTTCAGTAGGGAGGAAAAAAAAACACTACATGTAAAATAAAACATGAATGATAACTGAAGACTAGGCAAAAAGTTCAGTTATCAAATTTGATCTTTGTTTCCATAGAAGGGAAAGGTCTTTTATTTCTAAGTTTTCTACTGTTTGGAAAATTCTGGCTATTTTATTAGTTCTCTTAAAAGTTTAACTAATCTTTTACTTAAAAAAAGTCTTTATAGGCAATATAGGAAAATAAAAATAACAATAATTATAATTATAATAACTGGTGTCTCTGGGACTATCCACACTAATAATTCTAATTTGTTATGAATGAGAAATGCAAATTTCTCATTGATTAAATTTGCTCTTGGGAATGGAATTCATTTCTTTATAGGTATATGTTCTGTTCCTATTGCTTATTCACACTTATACCTTGCTTATCACTTTACTTAAGCCTGTATTGTGCAATTAAAATACATCATTATATATTATATTCTTCCTTATTTATTAACAGTCATTTGGTATGTATCAAGCACTGAGATAAAGTGCTACAGATAGAAAGGAAAAATTAAATCATTGTCCTTAAGGAACTCATATTGTGGTGAAGACAACAACAGTGTAAAAGTTGGCAAATTCCCTCCAGAGGCAATACTAAAGTATCCTTAGAGGGGAAAAATTTAACAACTGGGACAACTAGGAAAGGTCTCCTGTAGAAGGTGACATTTGAGATAAGTCTTGAAAGAAGCCAGGATCTTAAAATGTAGAAATAAGAAGGGTTGGTAGCCTATTCTCTTTTCCAGTGGGCTATAAACTCCACAAGGGCAAGGACAATATCTTACCTAAATTTCATCTGTAGATAAAGAAGATATTTAATGCTGAAGATATTACATAATGTTATAGAAATGAATAATCACACACCACATATATACACATATATGTATGTATGTGTACAACACACACATACATATATATATATATATATACTAAAACCATACTTAATCAATTGGAGTTGGAAATGACAAACCACCTTAGTATCCTTGCCAAGAAAACCTCATGGATACTTGTGATCCATGGGGTCACAAAGAGTCAGAAAAGACCTAATGAATGAAAAACAATTCATATATATTTTTCCTGAATTTCTATTCATATCTATGTATCTTTATATTATATACACACATATGAGGATGCATTATGTTTTTTAATTATTATACCACATGAGAGATTCTTTTCATTAAGGCTTTTCATTGATTGCAGATTTAATTTCACCTGAGCAAGGAGCACCAGGAGGCAGGAATACCTTCATCCAGACTTCTTCACTCAAGAAATAGGCAAAGAAAACAATTATAATATTACCATTGAAGACAAGATTAGAAGCCTGAGGAGCAGGGAATTGAGGAGATATTTTACAAGAATGTGGGATGAACAGCAAGTTTCATTGACTTACAAAAAGTACATTTTCTATTTCTTCCAGTGACAGGTAACAATGCAGTATGTGTTCAGAATGCAAATATTCTCTCCCCTATAAAAAAGAAGGTGAAATAACAGGAGAAATGCTTTCCTATATTTCTAAGCTTGTTAGGCACAATGAAAGGGCAGCTAGGTGGTATAGTGTATGGAGCACTAGACTTGGACTCAAGAAAACTCATTTTCATGAATTCAAATTTGGGCTTAGATACTTGCTGGAAACTCTTTACTAGGAAAACCTCAATATCCTACAAGATCCCACCAGCTCTGGTATTCCACCTCCTCACCATTTTCTGCCTTTCTCTTTTGAAAGTGAAGTCATGAACTTCAAAACCTCCATTTAAGGAGGGTGCTTAGCTTAGAAGAACTATTCATTTTTCACCTAGTTGTATTACTTTTGGATTTCTCTGACAGCATGCCCTCCCAAAACTAGTACCTTCTCTGATCCCTCTTCCTTTCCAACTTCCTTTTAGTTTGTTATCTTAATCTTATTGATTTTAGCCTCCTTGAAGACAGAGTCTCTCAGTATCTCTGTCTCTGCCTCTGCCTGGTTGCCTCTTTCTCTCTCTCTGTCTCTGTCTCTCTGTCTGTCTCTGTCTGTCTCTCTCTCTGTCTCTCTGTCTCTGTCTGTCTCTTTCTCTCTGTCTGTCTGTCTCTGTCTGTCTCTCTCTGTCTGTCTCTGTCTGTCTCTCTCTGTCTCTCTCTGTCTCTCTCTCTCTGCCCCTCTCCCCTTTGTGAATGGAACATAGCAGATACTTAATAAAAGTTTAATAACTGACCATATTTTTAGTTGTTTTACTTTGCATTACTGCAGCATGCATGTGTATCTGTTTGCCTCTAAAAAAGAGAGATTTTCTATGGATATTTAGTTACATATAATCACTAATTGTCTTACTGCCCTACTTGGAGGCATATTCCCAAAGAGGTGGCTGGATAAAAAAATGTGTAGCAATTGAATTGTGTATCATTGCCAAAGCATTGAGGGAGGTATGGAACATGCAAGAATGAATGAAAGTATTGGCTTTACTGGAGCAGAGGATGTATATTTGGTAGTAATGTAAAAAAAATTATAATGTTCAGACACGGCTAATTATCAGTATATTTTAGATGCCAGGTTAAGGAATTTAGATTTTATTCTGAATCAAAGCAAACTTGAGAGGGATGGCTTAAAACAAATGACATTTTCAGGAGATTAATGTTATCTGTGGGATGGTTATATAGGACAAGTTGATTAAAGTCAGGACGGCAATCAAGGAACTTAGGGAAAAACTCCAGCATAATTGCAATAGCTAATAGTGCACTTCAAGGTTTCACAGCACTAAACATATATTATCGCATTTGTGAACCACAACAACCCCATGAGGTTGGTGCTATTAGCATCATTCCCATTTTCCAAATGAGGAAACAGAGGCTGAGAGAGGGTAAACCTGGTGGCAATTTGCTATCCTGTGCCATCTATCTGCCTAGATTGTTGTTGCATGAACAGTGAGGAACTGAAATAAACATTAGGGAACAAGAGTCAGATTAGAGAAACATTTGGCCAAATCAAATGATATAATTTTGTGACATATAGACCAAATATGAAGAAAGAATAGCTAAAGATGACATCAAAATTTCAGCTAAGACCATGAAAATAGTTTTGTATAAAAATAGGAACAAAAGTTCACAATGAGATTTAAGTGAGATATATAAGAAAAGGCTTGCAAGTAGAATTTTGGGAATTGGGATGAGGCAAAATAGTAGATTATTTTGGAACATGCTGTATTTGAAGTTATAATGAAATACAACTTTTAGATGCCTTGTGAATAATTTGAATGAAATTGAAAGTGGTAATATGAGACTGGGGTCTAATAGATTAGTGCTATGAATTCTGAATATAGTTCTATTTACAAACCTAAAATGGAGCTATGATTAAGCAAAGCAATGCTAAAAAATGGCAACCATATCCACAAAGCAAGGTAATAATGTATTTTGGGGTAATAGCTTCCTTTTGTTTTCTGAAGGTGACACTGAGTATAAATATAGTAATTTCCATTATGGAGCAACAAGGAAGAATAGATAATATGAAGACCAGAAGGTTGCAAATCTCAAACTCCATAAAAAAATCAAGAACAAGCATTTATACCTGAAGGTGGAAAATAGCCTTTTCTGTCCTTCGGTTCCTACTCAGTAATTCAACTAAATTCCCTCTGGACAGAGCTATTTTGTGAGTAATCCATCATTAAAAAGAAGTTTTCTGATACTGTGGAAGGTGAGTCATGTTGTTGTCTAAGGACAATGAGTTCTGAAGTAAATTCAGTTTAATCCTTAGCTAAAGGAATTGAGATTTGTCATTACTGAACAAGTTCACTATTGTTAGAGGTCTGGACTTTGTTCACTTTAGAAATCCTCAATTCTCTAATTAATAGCTCACCTTTACTTAAATAAATTCCCCCACCCCACACGCCTCTTGGCATTTGGTATTGTGTACAGACATCTATAATACAAATTAAACATTGAGTGAACATTGAGTCTGCTTAAAAAAACAAACAATTAGATGACAAGTTCTCAGAATTCCAAAAACATGCCCTATATTTTTATTTCTCCTATAAATTTTAAGTGTTTTATACAAAATGTGAATTCAATAATAATAATTTGGTTTCAACAAATTTGAAACTAAATTACATCTTACACATAAAATTGTTTTTCCCCTTTAACATTCCTCAATCATCAATACTCTTATTACTTCATGAATTTCCAAAGTAAAGAATCTTTGGAGTTCTCTTGGACTATTCCCCCTTCACATCGAGATTGTCACTGAATCCAGTTGTTTGTTTTTGTCAATTTCTTCTCATTTAAATAGTTTATTTTATTCTCATTCATGTCACACTAATCTAAGTCCTTAAATACCTATAATTGATGTTGGGAAAATCACTTCATTATTCAGGGACTCAGTTTTCTCATCTGTAAAAAAGAGGTGGGAATATTGAACCTGATGAGATTTATGATACCTTCAATCCATAAATTAGTTACTACAAAAGCATGTTAGCTGATCAATGACTTTCCATAATCAAATTCATCATACTCATTACTACCAAACTAATCTCCAAAAATTTAACTTTAACTATTTTATGACTTTTCCCAAATAAGACCTCTAAAAGGCTTCTCTTGACAGTCAAGTCTAAACTCCTCTTACTGGCATCAAAGTATCTCTATCTTCCACTTATCCATGTTTTTCTCACATTACTCTGCTAAGGTGATATCTTTATTTCTTACTTCTGGCAATCTGAATTCATTGATGTATGGGTTCCTCTTATGGTCCAGATGAAAATTCTTCTATATAATCTCATCTTTTTTATCATCTTTTTCTACTCCTGTGGTTGACTCTGATTTGCTTATAATATTGCCTCTTAAGATTATAATGTTCTCATGAATTCCTTATATCATTTAATGAGGCACTAAAATTAATTAATAATTTATTGCATACCATATACTGATAAATGCTAGAGATAATTTTAAAAGATGAGAAATAGTCCTTTCTCCAAAGAACTTAGATTCCAATGGTAAATAAATAGGTATATACATAATATCTACATAGTAGAAACAAGGTAATTTCAGAAGAGAAGGGACTACCAACTAAGAAGAATGATTAAAATGCTTTATATAATTTGTCATTTGATCTGAGTAATAAAACTAGTAAGAGAAACAGAAAGGTAGAGATGAAAAGAAAAAATAAATTCTAGGAATGGGAAACACTCAGCACAAAGACACAAAAAAGGCACATGAAATGTAGGAAGAACGGATAATGGCCCAGTATAGTTGTAACATAGAGAACATAGAGGAGAGTAAAGTAAAGGGAAACTGGAAAGGTAAGAAAGGGAGAGACTGTGAATGACTTTGGAGCCCAAGGAGAAGACATTATATTTGATCCAAAAAGTAATAGGGAACCATTGGAGTTTTTTACTGAGTATTTATTACTGAGTATTTATGGGCGGAAGAAGGGGATAGTAGTGGTAATGAACTTTGCACAGTAACAGTAATAAAATACAAAGTCAACTCTGAATGAATGACTTTAACTATGATCATCAATACAAGGATCCCAAACAACTACAAGGGATTCATGATGAAAAAGGCTACCTATTTGTAATTGAAGGAACTGCTAAAGTCAGACTGAATACAAATTGAAGCTTATCATTCTTTATTTCCTCCATGAATTTTTCTCATGGAAGAGAAATGTCTTCTTTCACAACATGATGAACATGGGATTATATATTTCATAATAACACATGTACAACTTGTATCATAATACCTGCCTTCTTGGAAAAGGGGAAAGAACAGGAGGAAATGACAGAACATGGATCACAAAATTTCAAAAAACAAATATTGAAAAATTTCAATGATGTTACCTGGAATAAAATTGCAAAACTTAAAAAAATAACTATGCTTAGAAAAAATCATCTTGTCCTTTGAATGGACTGATTCGAGTGGAGAGATCCTGAAGTCTAAGAATTGTATGAGTCATCAGTTCCTGAATAGCAAAACATATGAGATATTATTAATGTAATCATCTTTAGTCTCTTCTCACCATCTACACCAAATGTACTCGGTCCCTAGATTCTCCTTGGATTTCAATATATTCATTTTGATATTATATTTTTTCAGTTCTGGTCTTCTATAATACTTCCTGAATATTTCCATCCTTGCCACTGCCTGGTAACCCTATTCCTTACTAGATCCCCTTCATGTATTGTTTCCCCATATTAAAACATAGGGGCTCTGAGGATAAAGGAATATTTTATTTACTTTTAGTTATGTTACTGTATTTAGCTTAGTCCTTGATACTCAGTTAGCAGTTAATAAATGCTCTAAGGAAAAAAAAATCCTATAATTAGAGTTCTTGCTAATGGAATGAGTTGCTTTCAGTAGTTGGGAATTCCTCACAACTAAAGTTCTTCAAACAGAAGGCAGAAGACCATTTGCCATAAATAATATAGAGAGAATTCATAATTCAGTTTGGATCAGGAGGGCCCCCCCTTTTTTTTTAAACCCTTGTACTTCAGTGTATTGTCTCATAGGTGGAAGATTGGTAAGGGTGGGCAATGGGGGTCAAGTGACTTGCCCAGGGCCACACAGCTGGGAAGTGGCTGAGGCCGGGTTTGAACCTAGGACCTCTTGTCTCTAGGCCTGACTCTCACTCCACTGAGCTACTCAGCTGCCCCAGGAGGGCCCTTTTAATTATAAGATTTTATGATTCTTTGATTCTAATGAAAACATTTAGCATTTTTAAATGGGAACAGAGGGTATGAAAGTATGTAATCTCAAAGATAAGATCACTCTTCTGTTAGGGTGGATCCTTTATTCATATTCATGCCTAGCACTATGGGAGGGCTTCCTCCCTCCCCTGGATGAGGTAAGGGTGAGGAGGGGGCAGGGTGTGACACTCCATCTCTAAAACGTTTGCCACCACTGCTACATGGTATGTCACTTGAGGCTAATGCTGTATTTCATATATCTTCATATCCCCTATTAGAGTGCTATTGCTATTTACTCAATAAAGATTTGCAAATGAATTGATATTTAGTTCCTTTAATGGAATTTCAACCTCAAATGATTTGGTTACTCCTTCCAACAAAGCTAATTAAATACCATCCATGCCTTCTTATTCTGGGTGACTAATTTATGCCTACTCATGAATTAACCAAAGAGAATCTGGTTATGCTGGTTTTAGACAAAGGTGAAGTGGGGAGGGGTATACTTAATACTTCACACATTGAGAGGGCACTAATAAAACTCCTTCTTTTTGACTAATTGACAGACTTCCTTTTCTAAACACACTTTTTTTGTGAAAATATTTTCTACTACTGCACAATTATTTGTCAGTGATATACTACAGGGTACCCATGTCCCTTATAAATTTTTTTCAAATCCCTTTTGGTGACTTACAATGTGAATAGCTTAGAGTTTGTTCTATCAATTAAAACTGAGAAATTAAGAAAATATAACATAGCCTTAATCAATCTGGGGAGAATATATCCCAGAAAGCGTGACATTTAATAGACAATAAAAGACAAGGTAACTTTAAAAACAAATAAATAAATAAATATCTTTGAAAAAGACAAGGTTGCTCTTTTGTATGTGTGGGTAAAATAGTTAAAGACTAACAATGTCCAATCTATTCAGATAGTTGCAAAAATAAACAATTTAATGAATAATGTGACCATGTGATTCCTGTACTTAGAAACTCTCAGAGGCTCTTCATTGTTTCCTCAGTCTGGCATTTAAGACAAAAATAATAGTTCCAATGTATCTTTCCAGATATTTTTGGATTCACCCTTATATACAATACATTCTGGCCAAACTGAACAGCTAATAAGGGTTGTACCACCTTGATATTCAATCTTACATACATATACTAATTAATTAATTAATCAATTAATTTGCTTCTTTATTTATTTATATAGATAAATAAATGCATGCAAATAAATATATAAATGTTTCATCTCGATATATATATATATATATATTTCTATATATTTCACAAAATCATCCCCTATTCCTTAAAACAAGCTTTAATTTTCAAATACTTCAAGGCTCTGCTTAGAAGCACCCGACTCTTTGGAGTCTTCCCTGACTTTCCCAGCTAAGCATTTTTCCCTTCCTTCAATATCATTCTTTTGTCCATATTTCTTCTTTAGCCCTACTTCTTCACCATGTTTTTATGTGTATTTATTTATATGCTTTATGTACCCTAATAAATTGTAAATTTGTTGAAGGCAGGGACTCATTCATTTTGGGTGTTGTAGTCCCAATATCTCATATGGTAGAGAGACATGTGAAAATATACCCTGTATTTTGGTGAAGAGCCTTGGATATAGAGCACGGAGTCCCCTGTATCCTCAAGTAGTGACAACATGTTTAAAAATCAGTTCAAACAATCAAATTCCCTAAAATAATGATATTTAAGGAAGCAGATAGATGCATTTCTAACCCAGTACTCCCTCCAATTGAGGAGAGAGGATAATATGACTACCTGACACAAAATTCCTGCTTCCTCTCTTGGCAAGAATGAAAAATTTCCTTTGAGAAATATTACAGGTATGGTAATGATAATGGGTCAAGGTTGGGGGTGGGGAAGGGAGAAGAGATTAGAGACTTCTATTCTGGTTCCCTTTGAACCACATATAATGCCAGTCCTTTCACCACAGGTGGGCCTCCCTACACAAATGGGGCTCTTTAATTTTATTATTATATCACTATAACAGAATTTAAGAAATCTGACAAATTTTAAGGTCAATTGACTAGTGACTTATGATTCAACAAATATATTAATTTTCCTGCAAAAACTGAACTTTATCCCTAGATATTTTATCTACTATTTTTCCTAAACTTTTCTTCTTTTCCCTCTCCTGTCCTACCAAACAAATAAAAAATACTCCAGATGGAATGATCTTCTGAGGACCTTTTGTGTGTACATATTTTTATACATATTTTATCATTTGATGCTTATAAATCCATAACTAAGAAAGCATTCCCAAATTCTGTCCCCTACACATCCTAATGACACATTTTCTGATTTCTATTTTCATTTACCTCATTACCAATGTAGGGAATATCTCAATGAATCAATCAACTGGCATTCACTAAGTACCTACTCAGTGCTAGACACTGTATTAAGTAATCCATGTGTCTATAGAGACAGAGAATTTAAGTACCTAAGAGGATAAGATTTGAATAAGGTTATGTCATTTTGTTTTTTACCACTGATTTCAGTATTTTTCTCAATCCTAGCATATATTTATAATAAATTCCAAGCCAAAATTGTATAGAACAGGAAGTTACATATTTTTTGAAGTATTATCTACACAATTTTTTAAAAATGTTAACTCTAAATTTTTTTCAATATCCATAATCAGAATAATTCAAAAGGAGTTTGAGAAAGACATTACACTAGTGCCAATGCATCTAATTTTAACTCAGTTACATGTAAAAATTCAACCTCAAATGACAGGTTTAAAATATCAACATCATGCCACCAAATCAAAGTAAAACTAGTTTAACATCTTCCAAAGATCAGGCCTTTCCAGACACGGATGATATTCTGTTCCTACTGAGTTGGTACAAAACATTCCTTTCTAAACTCACTGAAGTAGTACTTGCCCTGCTGGGGTCCATGAACCAGAGGGATTGATATTGATTCACATATACAAAGAGCAACTACATCAGAAAAAAAGAGCTCTGGTGCTCAAATAGTTGGCTTCTGCAATTGCTTATAGGGTTTTGACAACTCTGAATGAAGTAGCTCAGAAAAAGTAGTGTCTACTCTCTAAAAACCATAATATCTATAAACAGTACAATTTTAAAATAATATAAATATTCCAATTCTTTTTTCTAAAAAAATATTTTCCTAAATGTTTCTTAATTACATGTAAAAAATTAGCAGTTTTAAAAATGTTGAGTTCCAAAGTCTCTACCTCTTGCCTTTTCACACTCCTTAAGAAGGTAAGCAATTTTATTTCATTTATACATGTGAGTTCATGAAGAACATATTTCTATATTAATCATGTTGCAAAAGAAACACTAACAAAGCAAAACAAAAAATAAAGAATGTTTAAAAAGTAAGCTTCAGTCTGCAATCAGAGGTCATCAGTTCTCTGGAGGTGAATAGCACTTTTCATCATGGGTTCTTTCAAGAGATATTAGATCATTATTTTGATATGAGTAGCTAAATTTTTCATAATTGATCATTCTTACAATACTGCTATTGTATACAATGTTCTGGTTTTTCTCATTTCATTTTCTATAGAATTCCATCATAGTCATAAACCACAACTTGTTGAGCCATCCCCTCAGTTGACAGACATCCACTTGATTTCCAATTCTTTGCCATTGCAAAAAGAAAAGCTATAAATATTTTCTGTAAATACATCATTTTTTCTTTTCTTTCATCTCTGTGATATAAACTTAGTAGTGGTTCTGATGGATGAAAGTATATGTGGAATTTTACAGCCTTTTGAGCCTAATTCTAAATATTTTTAAAGAATATTTGGAATAGTTTATTACATCAACAGTGTATTAGTGCCCTAACTTTTCTATGTCCCATCCAGATTTTTCCTTTATCTTTCCTGTTGTGTTAGCTAATTTGATAAATGTGAAGTTCTATCTCAGACTTGTTTCAATTTACATTTCTCCAATTTAGATTTGGAGCACTTTTTTGTAACTATTGATAGCTTTGATTTTTTTCATCTGAAAACTTCCTTTTTATGTGCTGTCACCATTTATCAACTGAGGAATGGTTCTTAATTTGACTGAGTTCCATATATTTTTGAGAAAAATGGTCATTATCAAAGAAATTTGATACAAATTTCCCCTCTTAGTTTCCTGTTTTCTTTCTAATTTTGGCTGCAATAGTTTTGTTTGTGCAAAAACTTTTTTTTTAATTTCATGTAATCAAAATTAGATATTTTACTTTCCATAACCCCCTCTATCTCTTGTCATAAATGATTACCTTAACAAAATATCTAGTAGATATATTGTTCCATGCTCCCCTAATTTGCTTCTGATATCATCCTTTATATCTAAATCATTTATCTATTTTGACCATATTTTGGTATATGGAGTGAGATGCTGGCCTATGCCTAGTTTCCAGCAAACTACTTTTCCAGTTTTCACAACAATTTTTGCCATATGTTGAATTATTACCCACATACCTTGGAACTTTGAGTTTATCAAAAGCTAGATTACTATGGTCTTTTACTATAGTGTAATATGTATCAAATTAATTCTACTCTTCAACTACTCGATTTCTTAGTAGTACCAAAATGTTTTTGATTATAAGTACTTTGTAATATAGTGTGAAATCTGCAATGGCTAGGCTGCTTTCCTTAATATTTTTTTCATTGATTCCCTTGATATTCTTGACTTTTTATTCTTCAAGATAAATGTTATTATATGTTTTTTCTAGCTCTTTCAAATACTTTTTGGTAGTTTAATTGATACGGCATTGAATGAGTAAATTAGTCTAGGCAAAATTAACATTTTAATTATATTTTTCAAAGAAATTAATATCTTTCTAGTTGTTTAGATCTGACTTTGTAAGAAGAGTTTTTTATTATTGTGATTATATAGTTACTGGGTTTATCTTGGCAAGTAGTCTCATGCGTATTTACATCTGTAGCTATTTTAAATTGAATTTATCTTTCTTTTCCTGCTGGATTTTGTGGGTATTACATGGAAATGAGGATGATTTCTGTGGGATTTATTTTATATCCTGTAATTTTTCTAAAATTCATAATTATTGCAACTAAAGTTTGGTTTTCTACTATTTTCCAAGTATACTATCTTGTTCTCTGCAAAAGGGTGAGTTTTGTTTCCTTATTGTCTATTTTTATTAAAATTCTTTTAAAAATTTCTTATTGATCAAGCTAGCATTTCTAGTACAGTTTTGTGATAATGTACATTCTTGCTTCACTCCTGATCTTATTGATAAGGTTTCTAATTTATCACCATTACAGGTGATTCATGTTCTTGAATTTAGATAACAATGATCATTTTTTAAAAGGTTCCATTAATCCCTATTCCTTCTAGTTGTTGTTGTTGTTTTTAATAGTAAAGGGTGTTATATTTTGTCATTGGCCTTTTCTACATTTTTATCATATTATTTTGCTTCTTATTATTTTTATAGTCAGTTATGTTGATAGTTTTCCTAAAAAAATGAGCCAGTTCTGCCTTCCTGATATAATTTCTAACTCTTCTTGGTATGTGAACTTTGTGATATATTGCTGTAATCTATTTGATGATATTTTATTTAAATTTAACACATCAGTAATCTTTAAGAAAATTAGTCTATCCTTTTCTTTCTCTATTTTTGATCTACTTAGTTTAAGCATCAGCACCATATTTGTGTCACAAAAAGGATTTGTTAGGACTCCTTTATTTTTCAGATACTTTATATAGTGTAATTATTGCTCAAATGTTCTGTAGAAATCACAGTAAATTCATCTATTCCTTGGGATTATGTCTTAGGAAGCTGATAGAGGACTTGTTCAATTTCTTTTACTAAGATAGGAATACTTAAGTATTCTAATTCCTTATCTATGTAACCTGGGCAGGTGATCTTTTTGTAAATACTGTCATTTCACATGAATTGTACATTTTAGTCCAATATCATTGGTCAAAATAACTCCTTCCTTTTTTCCCCCTTGTCATTGGCTGTAATCTTGTTCCTCAGATTATTTACTGGATCTGTGGGTTTAGACCATTCAGTCCTAAAGGGGCTTCTTTTCAGCTCTGCTGATTGACTAGATTAGGTTAATGGAATATTAATGAGCCCTGAGGTCAGATCTTCCCCACCTGGCAGCAGAAGCTGAAGGTATAGGTGAAGGTGTGGAGGCTGAAGGGAATAGTGCTTCCCACTGGTTATCAAGGTATTCTATCATGGTTGTAGCCTTTGCCCTAGAATCTGAGTCAGCAGGATTCTTACCACACCTCTCAGAGAAGGGTATTGGAGATTGAGCTTCCCAGCCCTCTGAAGTCTACTTACCTGCCATATTGATAGACTAGATTAATCTGGTAGGTGCTCCTCTGTGGAGCTGGATGTGCCCTGAAGCCAAAACCAAGAGAAGTAGACACCCAAGATGGAGAGTAGTGGCTGTGACTAGGTTGCCCTCCTCTCCATGCCTCTCCTCTAGCTACCTCCCTGCCAGCTTTGTTTCATGGCCTGAGACTGGAACAGTTGTGGCAGCAAGGTACTCCCTCTGAGCTTTAGCCCTCACCCAGAGATTGCAAAGATGTTGGGAGACTCAGAACAGTAGGTGGGAGAGGGGTCCTGGGACCTTCCTCCTTCCTTTTCCTTAAACTCAAAAATTCAGCCTTCTTTACATACTTTTTAAGTTTAATATAGCAGAAGGGTCCCCCAGTTCTGCCCTGTTGTTAGATTTGGTTTTCTGTCTTCTCAAAGCAATTTGTTTTTGATTAATGTGGAAGGGTTTTCATAGAGGTCTGGACTTTTGCTGCTTCTAAATGGCCCTGCCTTGTCTTATTTTTAAAAAATCCTTACCTTCTATCTTAAAATTGATATTAAGTATCAATTCTAAGACTAAAAACCACTAAAGTCTTAAATTGATACATGCCCAATTCATTGATTTCTTCTTTCTCTTTTGTGTTAAAGCATGCATTTAGAGACATACATTTTCCATAAGTACCACTTTGCCTGCATCCCATAAATTTTGGAATATTATCTCATTGTTGTCATTCTCTTTAATTAAATTATTGACTGTTTCTATGATTTGTTTTCTCACCCATTAATTCTTCAGGATTAGAATATTTCGTTTCCAATTAACTATAAACCTATGCTTCCATGGTGCTTTCTTAAATATATATTTGTTGCATTATGGCATGAAAGGGGTATATTAAATATTTCTGTTTTTATCAGTTTGGTTGTCCAATTCTTACTCCCTCCTACATGGCAAAATTTTTTGAAGCTGCTGTGTACAGCTGAAAAAAAAAACAGTTCTTTTGTATTCCCCAATCAATTTTCTCCAGAGGTCTATCATTTCTAATGTATCTAAGGTATTTTTTTAACTCTTTGGGTTCTAATTTTTTTTATGGTTAAGTTTAATTAGATCTGAGAGAGGAGAATACTGGTCCCCTGACACATAGTATTTATCTCTATTTCCTCAAATAATTAAACTTTAGCTTTAAGATCTAGATGCAATTCCATTTGGTGAATATATATTTAGTTGTAAAATAACTTCATTGTATTTTGTTGCTTTTACTATGTAGTATTCTTTTTTATCCCTTTTAATTAGCTTTATTTTTGCTTTTGCTTTGTTTGAGATCATGATTGCTATTCTTACCTTTTTTTTTGAAATATAATAAATTCTGCTCAGCTCATTACTTATAATTCTATTTGCATATATATTTCAAATGTGTTTCTTATAAATAACATATTGTTGGATGCTGATCTCTAATGCATTCTGCTATCTGCTTCTGTTTTAATGGCGAACTAAACCCATTCATATTCATTATTATTATTACTAATTCTGTTTCCTTCTATTCTGTGTATTTCTATTTATCCATATCTGTCTTTTTATCTTGGCCTACCACTAAAATATCTTTTGCCTCTTATTATTTCCTTTTTTCATCCACCTTCCCTTTGGTAATTGCTCCTTTCTTTTATCCCCTTCCCCTCTGACTTCCATTACTAGTTGTGTATGTGTATATTTTTCCTTTTTAAATCAATTTAGATATAAGGAAAGTTCAAGCATTTTCCTGTTTTCCCTTACTGTATATGTATCTTCATTGCATACCTTTTTTATGACATAATTTTCTCCTTTCCTCTTTGTTCCTCCTTCTCAAAGGACTTACCAATTTCTTTGCCTATTCATTTTTTTACCTCATCCTAACATAATTGACTCATTCTTGCACTTATTTTCTATATAGAATCCTTTAAACTGATCTAATAAATATAAAGACCTTTGAAGATATGTGTATTAGATTCCCATAAAGAAAGATATAGAGATTAACCTTATTGAGTCTCTTTTGATTTCTCTTTCATGTTTACTTTTTTATGTTTTTGTGTGTGTGTCTCATCTAGAGCTATTCAGCTCTGCTCTTTCCATCAGGAAATGTTTGAAATTAAATATTCATTTATTATTGATAAACATATCATTAAATATTCATTTCCCCCTGAAAATTTATATTTAATTTATATAAAATAAATATAAATAAAATTCATATTTAATTTAATGTTTTCTTTGTCATCTCTTTTGCCTTCTAGAATATCATAATTCAAGCCCTTTCCCCCCTTTAATGTAACAGTTGCTAAACCTTGTGTGATCCTCACTGTGGCTCCATAATATGAAAATTCTTGATGTTTGAAGTATTTTCTCTTTGACTTAGAATTTCTATAATTTGGCTATAATATTTCTGTGAATTTTCATTTGGGAATCTCTTGTGGACATAAGTAGATTCTTTCAATTTCTATTTTTCTGTCTGGTTCTATGATATTTGAGCAGTTTTCCTTAATAATTTCTTGAAATAAAAAATTTCTTGAAATAGGAAATGCCTATGCCATTTCTTTGATAACAGAATTTAGGCAATCCAATAAATCTTATATGATCTAACCTTGATCTATTTTCCAGGTCATTTCTTTTTCAAATGAGATATTTTCAATCCTTACCCTCTTTTTTTTTTTCACATTGAGTGTGTCTGGTATGTGCTTGTGTGTGTGTGTGTGTGTTTTGAAACCCTTACCTTCCATCTTGGAGTCAATACTGTGTATTGGCTCCAAAGCAGAAGAGTGGTAAGGGTAGGCAATAGGGGTCAAGTGACTTGGCCAGGTTCACACAGCTGGGAAGTATCTGAGGCCAGATTTGAACCTAGGACCTCCTGTCTCTAGGCCTGGCTCTCAATCCACTGAGCTACCCAGCTGCCCCGTGTGTGTGTGTGTGTGTGTGTGTGTGTGTGTGTTTCTTGATGTCTCATGGAGTCATTATCTTCTACTTTCCATTTCTATTTAAGAATTTATTTTCTTTAGCAAACTTTTGTGTTTTTTTTTTCATTTGGCCACTTTTGCATTTTAAAATGTTATTTTCATCAGTGAATTTTTGTACCTCTCTTCCACCTCTCCAACTCTGTTTTATTAACTGTTATTTTTTCAATATTTGAGGGGCTTCTTTTACCAGTTCCTTAAGTGTCTTTTCATAATTTTCTTCCTTTGCTTTATTTATTTCCTTAATTTTACCTCTATTCTTCTTATTTGATTTCAAAAAGCATTTGTTAGAACTTCCAGTATTTCTTAATGGGCTTTTTTCCAATTCAATTTTTTCTTTGAAATATTAGACTTTCTTCTGACTTGTTTTCTTTTTTATTTGTGTCTTTTTTTCTTTTTTTTTTAAACCTTTAATTTTTTCTTTTTTATTTGTGTCTTTTTTTCTTTTTTTTTAAACCTTTAATTTTAGGTAGAAAGTATCTACCTCACTTAAGAATTGGAATGCAATTCAATTCCTTAATCATTTAGAAACTGCCTACTCTGCACAAGGCATTGCATTATTTGAGTGAAGGTATGATGAATCTACCTTATGTATGGATAGAAGCCAGTGCACATGAATCCAGTTCCTAATGTCAACCAATAATCCATGAAAAAAGGGTCTGCTCTTATGTTAACATATGTCAGAATAACATTGATATTTGGTTTTAAGTTTAAAGTTTATAATTTCATCTATGTGCTCCTGTTGCAAGAAACCACAAAGTTAATAGATTTAATTTTTCTGAAGGAATGTTATATTTTAAACTATAGTTTCATTTGGAAATGTGTCAAAATTATGTCCATAAAATTCATAATGGAACCCTTTATTTTCAACCCACAACCTCCTCATGTAAAAAAAAAATTCTATAAAACAATATGTCAATATGGTGATGTTTTTGTGATACACTTTTACTTAGACAGAGAAAGGGAAACCAAGATAGTTTGTTCAGTGTCAATAATTTCATAACATCTTAATTTTCAGTATTTATAGAGAGTAGCATGTGGTTTTGGTTACACTAATTTAAAATATCACTAGGTTATAGGATCAAAGATATAGAGCTAGAAGGATACTAGAATTTATTTAGTTACATATTAAAATTCCCCAGATTTACATTTGAAGAAACTGAAGCCAGTGAGCTTAATTAACTTTCCCAAATCTATATAGGTAGTGACAGACATTGCATTCAGAAGAGGGATGACATATAACAAATTCCTCACAATATAATCTATCCCTATCAGTATAAACATATCCCAGCTTCTTATGTGATTTCATCAATATAGGGGGATTATTAATATATAAATTTCTCCCACTTATATCAATGATTTTATTTGTAAAATTTAGTCATAGAGTTTCCTCATATCACTTACAGATTAAATGTCTCACTTGTATATATAAAGTAGCATGAGACAGAGGCAGAATGTGAATCCAGGTTAATCTTGACTCCAAGTTTAGCTTTCTATCCACCTATTACCATACTATCTCATCAGTAATAACATGGTAGAGGATATACAAATAAAGATCATTCAGCATTTCCTGGAATTTTTTTCATAATCTCTTCATAGTTCTTCCTACCACTGTCCCCATCATTTTCACTTTTTAGCTATCTGTCACACCAAACCTAACCTTTCTTTTTCATGAAAATATTCTACAAAGAAATCTTTGCGAAATTAGTTTTGGTTATATAGTGATGTAAAAGGTCTGAAGAGAGTCTAGCTCTCCGGAAAAACACTAAACTCAACAAAACAAGAGTACTACATTAATGGCTAATCATGAAAATCATTGGGAAATAATAATAATCTCATCCATTCTGTCCTGGTCTTCACAAACCCATGAATAAGTGGAGCAGGGTCATGCCAGAATAGAAGCCAGACAAATTTTGACACTTACCTCTTAGAGCTCCAGTGAGCCCTTGGTTGGTCTCTTCAAAGAAATATAGATATGTGTATTGTGTTTGACCATGAAGATTGTCCAAGAAACCTGATTGCTATGTTCTTAAGGGAAACAAAATAGCAGACAGGGTCAAAAACAATCAAAATTACAAATAACTATGCTGCAAAACTATAAATATATATGTGCATTTCCCGAAGGCAGAAGAAAAATGATTATAACCTAAAATTAATTACTTCCCATAACCAAGTATATTCCTACTGGACCAAATGGACCTTTGGTAGAATATTTATTTTGTTTGTACTTTATTTTTAATTTAATTTAATTATTAATTTATTTAGAATGTTTTTCCATGCTTACATGACTCATGTTCTTTCCCTCTCCTCTTCCCTCCCCCTTCCCTGAACTGATGAGCAATTCCACTGGGTTATACATGTATCATTGTTCATAGACTATTTCCATACTATTAATATTTACAGTAGAGTGAGCATTTAAAGTCAAAATCCCCAATCATAACCCCATAGAACCATGTGATTGATCACACATTTTTGTTCTGCTTTTCTACTCCCACAGTTCTTTCTCTGGATGTGGATAGCATTCTTCCTCTTCAGGATTGTCCTGAATCTGGATCATTGCATTGCTACTAGAAAAGAAGTCCATTTTTGTCCAGATATTTATTAGCTCTAATTTTTCTAACATTTCATTTACTCCTCTTACTTCTTTCTCATTTCTTTCTCCTTTTTTTATTCTCCTTAAAAGTCTTTCTTGCTTCTGACCACCCCCTTCCTTATTTTCCTTTCCATCTTAGCACCCTCCTCTTTTCTTAGCCCTTTTCCCTCCTCCTTCCCTGTTGTATAAAATGGAATTCTAAACCAAACTCTTTGTGTCTTTGTGTGTTTTCTTTCCACTTTGAACCCTTTCAGATGAGGTGCAAGTACTGTCTGCCTTTGCATCAATCCCCTCTATTCTAAAAAGTCTCCTTTATGACACTCACTCATGCTTTGTGTTTGGAAGTCAAATTTTCTATTCAGCCTTAGTCTTTTCATCAAGAATGCCTAGAAGATTTCTATTTCATTAAGTATCTTTTTCGCCCCACTTTTAGGATTATATTTTTTTCTAGGAAAGTAATTCTTGGTGGTGATTATATTTCCTATGCCTTTCAGAATATTATATTGCAAATCCTCTTCTCCTTTATGGTATAGCTGAAAAATATTATGTGGTCCTAGCTATAGCTCCATGGTATTTGATATTTTTCCTTTTGGATAATTTTATAATTTTCTTTTTGACTAGAGAGATCTGAAATTTGGCTATAATAATATTGAGGATTTTTATTTTAGAATTTCTAAGGGAGCAATTTGTAGATTCTTTTAAAGAAAGTTTCTCCCTCTGGTTCTAATATCTGGACATTTTAAAATTTCTATAAATATAATGTGTAGACTCTTTTTTATCAAGGTTTTTAGATAGTCAAATAATTCTATATTATCTCTCATTAGTCTATTTTCCAGGTCATTTTTTTCAATGAGATTTTTCACATTTTCTTCTTTGACTTCGCTTCAATTTTAATCACTTATAATTATTTAAATAACTGATTATTTTCTTCAGTGAGGTTTTCTACTTCTTTTCATTTGAACAATTCAACTTTTTAAAGGAATTATTTACTTCAGTGAGGCTTTGTGCCATTATTTTCTTTCCTCTAATTCTGTTTTTAAAAAGGTTTTTTTTCCTTCAGTATTTTTGTGCCTTTAAAAAAAAACAGAGGTGTTTTTGTTTTATATTTCTCTTGCACTGATCTCAATTATATTCCTAATCCCCCTGACACTTTTATTTGTTTTCTTTTAAATCAGTTTAGTTTTCTTTTAAAAATCTCTTTCAATGCTATCCACATCCAGAGAAAGAACTGTGGGAGCAGAAACATAGAAGAAAAACATTTGCTTGATCACATAGTTCGATGGGGATATGATTAGGGATGTAGACTCTAAACGATCACTCTATTGCAAATATTAATGATATGGAAATAGGTCTTGATAAATGAAACATGTAAACCCCAGGAGAATTGCTCATTGGCTATGGAAGGGGTGGGCAAGCAGAGGGGAGGGAAAGAACATGAATCATGTAACCATGGAAAAATATTCTAAATTAAATAAAGATAAAAATAAAAATGAATCTCTTTCTTTAGTTCTTCTTGGAAATCTTATTAGGGCCCTGTTCCTTCTGAATATTTCCTTTGACGATTTGCTTGTAGTAATTTTCATATAGTTATCTTCCGAGTTTTTGGCTTGAATTTCCCTGACAGCATAGTAGTTTTTAAAATCAAATATTTTTGGTCATTTTATTTGTTATTTGTTTGTTTGTTCATTCCTCCTTCCCATTTCCTAACTTTGGACTTTATAATTGTGCTTTGCTCACATGGAGCAGGGGGAGGAGGGCAGGTCCTACCAGGCTTTTTCATTCCATTATTTTCATAGCTATTTCTAATAGTCTTTAAGATTTTTATTTTTACAAAGTGGCATGATTTGGGGATAGGTTTGGTTCCTACTCTTCTGGTTTGTACTCTAGTCCTTATCCAAATAGGGCTCTTGTTCTCTTGGAACCACAATTCCTTGCTTCCAAGGAAACTGTTACCTGTTCCTAATTAGGGCCCTTGAGTCTTTTTTTTTTAAACTGCAAGTATTCTTATCCTCCCTGAATCTGTGATCCACAATTGATTATTGGGCAATGGAATTGCTTAATGGTGCCTAGCCCAATTAATTCTACTTCCAATTTCTCTATTCAATAATGATGAATATTTTCTTAATTTCTGTCAATTTCAACTTTCTCTTTTGAAAATTGAATGTTAATGTTCTTTAATGATTTATCCATTATGGAACTTTGATTACTTTTGCAAAATTGTAGTAGTTCATTATATATTTTAGAGAGTAAATTTTTAATTTTAATATTTTAACACAAGCAGTATGATAAATATGATTGAAAGATGACCTTCATTTCTAGAATTTTATTTCTGTCAAATACAATTTTCCATACCTCAGGAAGCTAAGACTATAAGTTGGAGAGCAGCTTCTATGTGTTTTCCTAAACAGAACTTCCTTACTTCAAAAGAAATCACATGTCTGAACAACATATTTTCTTCAACCTCTTTTTCCCCCTACATTATCTTTTGTTAGGCAGAAATGACATTTACATATAATCAAATATTTTTAAATTCCAGCCTAATTTATTTACTGCTAAATTAATTTATGTCACTTTGCCACACATTTGGGTTCTCTCACAAATGAAGTTGATGGCTCTCAAAAGGTTTACAACTGCCATGATGACCATGAGTTTTCTTTGGTACCAAGGGAAGTATTTGTGAATTCTCACAAAATAATCAAGCATAATTGAAAGCTTCATAAAATGTGACAATGTCATATGGAACATATACATATTGTAAAATCCCAAAATAGTTGTTCAATTTCAGGTAGTCTCATTTTAAACAAGGATATCAGCATAAAGAACAATTTCCAACTATAATTTTATTTCCTATTTCTAATACTGAACATAATGAGGTATAGTTGTCATGTAAATTAGATAACAAAAATAGGTACTTTTAAATGTAGGTCAAATGTAAAAGAAATTAGGCTGTGAGTAAATCTAAATTTTATGAAAAAAATGACCCACTTTCTACCATTGTATTACTCTGGGTAGTCATGCTTATTTCCATTTAATTTACCATTGATTTAGGATTAATAATGGTGGGTACAAATTATAGAGACTTCTAAACATTTTTGTGAACTATCACATTTTTGTCTTTAAGGATTTAACAGACCCATAAAAATGCATTTAACCTGGAATGTCAAAATTTTCTTTTAATTATCAATTTATTTTTGGAAAAGGGAGAAAAAACATGAGGTCATAACTTAAATGTCAAAAGTATTCACATAATGAAATAAAGATTTGTTATGCCTCTTTTTTGAGTTTTTTCATTAGTAACATTGGAAATTTTTTTTCCAAAAACCATGAGGTGAAATTAGAAAATAAATGATTTGTTTCAATTTATTAAAAAACCTTAAATAAATATGCAAAAACCCACTAAGGGATTCAAGAAACTCTTTAAAATCCAGAGAAAATGGAATAAGGATTAAACTTGGACTATTCTACAGAGGATAGGGATTTAATATGTGAATGGTTAGGAGTATTTCTATCCAAGCAAAACATTAAAATGATTCTGTCAAACTTTCAGCTTAGAGCATATTTATCATCAAATAAGGGTTTATCTTGGTAGTGGTAATGGGGTAAGGCTAAGGTAATTTTTAAGATTGTAGAAATGAAGAGTTAATGATCCCCAAAAGATAATCATAGCTACTTATATTTGAACAAATGAAGGTGGTTTCCTCCCCATCTTCCTTTCTGGGAAAAACGCAGAATTGTTTTTCTAAAAAGATTATTTTGTTTCACATAAGGCATACATTCTTATAGAGAGCTAGTTCAAAAAACAGATATGACTTTCATTGCTATTGTCTGCTATGATGTTTACATCACTTTATGGATTCTGCTTTGTAAGGGCAACGATCAGGAAGCTGTTTTCCTACAAGTCATTTTGTCTAAAATTGGATTAAGCTGGACTACTCTCACTGTGCTTTGTTTGGACCACAAAGTCATAAACAAATCATCTAAGCCTGAAACAATGAACTGCAAGTAACAATTAATGTTACCAAATGCATCTTCCATGCTTCCCTAGCCATTCACATGATGAAAGATGGAGATTATATTGTCAACTATTTTTTCTCCCCCCAAGTCAACACAGTAAGCACTTAAGAAATGCTTATTGACTTTCTGACTCCCTCCTACCCTCTTCTCCTACTTCTTCTTGCATCCCATTTATTATTTATTTTGCATGGAGAAATACAATTGTTCAACCTTCTTAAAGGAGACTAATCTGTGATAGGATTTTATTTGCTAGAAGAACTTGATTTTCTCATCTTAATTAAAATATACTATAATTTTTAAAAACTTCTAAACAGCTTTTGAGAAGTGTGGTAGTATAGTCTCTTGGAAAAATCATTGGTTTTGAGTATAAAACTTGACTCAACTAGTTATTAGTTGTTTGTTGTTGGGTAAATTATTTAATTCCCTTCCTTGAAGGAATTTGTTTCCTTGCCTGCAGAATGGATTCAACTAGACTGACTTCTAGAATCCCTTCTAATTCTTTATGCTAAAGGCTTTAAATGATATTTTTTCCTATATTTAGTGATTTCTCAAAAAAGTTGTCATTCAGTGAATAAACTTTTTTTTTTAACTTCTAAATGTGTGCCAAGCAATGTGCTAAATAAGGACAGGAAAAAAAAAACAACAGAAAAAGCAAGCACATATTTGTAAATTTATTTAACAGAAAAAAATACAGAAAGGGGGATGTGATTCTGCATAGCAGATGTTCTGGTAGTGGAGAACAAGGATAATAGCTTTGTGTTCTGGTTATAGTTAGACTGACCATGCTCAAACGTATTCAACCCCATTTGTGCATTATAATTATGATTAATTAACTTATAGAAAGAATTGAAAGAATTATGCTTAATGTTTTGGGAACTCAGACCATGTTTTCAATCTTGACCATGACCATAAACTTTACCTAACTCTAGCTAACCATGTATCTAACGTGTGCAGCTGATCTCAAGGACAAAGAGGTGATCATGTGGAAAAGGATTATAAGAAATAAATCACTTCTGATAGTGGAAGGATATGAACTCAGAAATTCAACTCTCAAGTTCATGCATTTTTGACACTACTAATATCCTTTCATGTATTTACATTTTAGCAAATTTCAATTTCTTTACTTTTAAATATTTTGGTTTATTTCACCTTTTACAGTCATCACATCTTAGGTTCTGTTTATCTCTGAAAGATTTCTCACTCATGTGTCTTCTTTTTCCAATGATACCTACATAGGACCATCCTCCTGGGTTATCATAGGAAACTGTCAGCAATTCTTTATTTTTTAACAGTCCTCCTCGACTTGATCCATCATTAAAACTGATGCAAAATATACTTTTGTTATGCTTAAAAGTGATCATATCATATTGGGGGCAGCTGGGTAGCTCAGTGGATTGAGAACCAGGCTTAGAGACAGGAGGTCCTAGGTTCAAATCTGACCTCAGACACTTCCCAGCTGTGTGACCCTGGGCAAGTCACTTGACCCCCATTGCCTACCCTTACCACTCTTCTGCCTTGGAGCCAATACACAGTATTGACTCCAAGATGGAAGGTAAGGGTTTAAAATTTTTTTTAATTTAAAAATAAAGTGATCATATTAATCCTTGCCTTATGCATATTCAGTGGTGTCAACTAAAAAATATTATGAGTCATTGACCTGGAACTCAACCATTGTCAACCAAGTTACACACACAAGCTAAAAGTAGTGTAACTCACCAAATACCTTCTATATTCCAGCCTTACTCTCCATTCCTTGTGCTCATGTGCAGAGTTCTCATGTCTTTGGATATTTGTTCAGCTTTTTATCTGTGTCTCTTTCTATGTATTGAATTTCTGACCATTTTTTAAGCCCATCTCATATACTGCTGCCTCCATAAAACCTTACTCAGACTCCTACTTGATAACAATCTAAAAAGACCTATGAATTATAGCCTTTATAGTCAATGATATAATACTTAGCATATATAATTATCTTATTATTTGATTTTACTATGTGACAGGAGGCACTCATTCATGATTCTATTAATTATCAATAAATTACAAACTTGGATAGGAACCTGTATTATTGGTCATTATTCCACCAGAAGTCATTTTTCCTAAGAGTTTTGAAAAACATACACATAAGGGGATTTTAAAATATTTTTATTGGGAAGTATCTATTGTGTCAAAGAACTATATCAATGCATGTTTTAAAATACTACTTCTGGAAAGAATGTAATATAGGCAAACCTGGTTTAATTGCACTTATATTTATTGCACTTAGCAGATACTGCATTTTTTACTAAATGAAAATTTGTGGCAGCCCTGCTTTGAACAAGTCTATCAGTGCCTTTTTTCCAATAGTATAGACTCACATCATGTCTCCATGCCACATTTTGGTAATTCTCATAATATTTCAAAATTTTTCATTATTGTTATATGTGTTGCTGATTTTTGATTAGTGATTGTTGATGTTCCTATTATAATTGTTTTTGGGTGCTACAAACAATTCCCACATAAGATTGTAAAATTAATAAATTTTGCATGTATCATGATTGTTCCATTTCTTCGTCTCTCTCCCTCTTCTCAGACCTCTCTATTTCTTGAGGCACAACAGTGAAAATAGACTAATTGATAACCCTATAATGGCCTCTAAGTGTGCAAGCAAAAATAAGTCAATTGATCATCTCTTATTTTTTTTAATTGCCATAAGCACCTTCAGCAACAACCATCCTGAGTCAGCAGTCAACAAAATCAAGGTAAGAGCCTCCACAAGCAAAAAGATTAAAAGTCACTGAAGACTCACATGTTGTTTTTAGTGATAAAGTTTTTTAAATTAAAGTAAGAACATTTTTAAAGACAAAATACTAAGGCACACTTAATGTACTATATAATATATATATATATATATATATTAGTATGCTTTGCTATAATGTAAACATAATGATTATATACATATTTGGAAACTCCAAAAATTGTGTAGCTTTCTTTTTTGTGATGGTCTGTAACCAAATCTGCAATATCTCTAATTATTCCTGTACAAATTTTGTCTATCTCTCCAGCCTATAATGGGGCAAATATATTATTTTTAAAATTTTTATTTCAGGGATATCTTATACAATGCTTAAAGGCCGCAATTGTTTAAGAAAAGTGGTGAACTGCAGTGCTCAGAGGTAACTGTGGCCACCAGATGAACCTCTATTTGTCTTCACAATGAAGCAACCCATGTTCTGTTTTCAATTTTGCACGACACCAACACCTCTTCTCCAAACACCCTCCTCTCAGCTCTTCTTTAGAATGCTTAATCAGGCATAGTATCTGCCTACATCCATGCTGTGGTTTACCAAAGACAACCAATTACATAATTTTAAAGTATCCTGGGGGAATTTGTATCCTTAATGGGAAATTAACAGCTGCTACCCAGACTGGGACTCATCAAAAAAGCACCTTCTCAAGAGAACTATATGTTTAAAATATAGGCATATTCTTTATGGGTATAAAGATATAGCTGTGAAACATAAAACCTTTGTCCAATGCCCTTATTATTCCATCTTTCAAAATCTAACAAGAAATATAACAAATACTCTCTCCATTTAATAGTTGAGGAAACTGAGATTGATGAGGATTAAGTCATTTTCCCACAGTCACGAGCTAGAATACAAAAGAGCTACAAATAGAAATATCAGTTGTGAAGATGGATTAATTTAATCCCTACACAGTGTTGTTATATAAGCAGTCCCCAAACTTGGATCATAAACAGTCCTTTAACCTGAAGTGAACTTATACTCTCAAAATGTGTATATTTACTCATTTTTTATAAATTGCCTATGTATTAATATACATTATACTGTACTAACAATTAGATGTAGTATAAGATATCATAAAATAGACACTTGAAAAGGATGAGATGAATAGCAAATAATATTTCATCCTAGAGACATCCCAGAGCCATAGGGAATTTATTGAGTAGAAAAGTGACAGTTAGACTTATGATTAAAAAAAAAAGAAGATTGGCTATTATGTGGGAAAAGGAGAGGACTAAAGAGAGGCATTTACCAGGGAGACCAATTAAGATTGTGCTATAATAGTATAGGTAAGAGGTGATGATGCCCTGAACTAGGGTACTGGCTGTGTGAGTTGAACAAAGGAGACAATTTTTAGAATGTGGAGCTGAAATTGTCAAGATGAGGCAAATGTTTGGACATATGGGCTTAAAGGTAGACAAAATGTGGTATGAAAATTGAAACAGAAATTCTACGAATCTGAATGATCAGAAAAACTAAAGTCCCCAAAATAGTAACAGAGAAAGGTTTTCAGACATTGGGGAAAACAAATAAGTAATGTAATGATATTTGGAGTCCAGATAATCATTCACCCATACCTTCTCATCACTGGTTGCTATTATCTCTATTCTACCAAAAATGAAAAAAGATAAAGATGGGGCTTTCTTTCTTCTTTCTCACTGTACCCAAGCTTATAGCCACACCTCCAAATCTTCATGTTATTTCTGAGAGATGATCTATGCAAGGCAGATGTTGTGCTGAATAGTGCTGAATTTAGGCAACATCAACCTGAAGAGCCTGATGGTGACTCCAGAAGAGGAATGGAGGGAGCTTATAAAATAGAGAAAGGGGTGGAGTGGGGTAGTTTGAACAAATAAAAGAATAAAAGTAGGAATGAATATATTGGAGATAAGCCTATGGTTGACTTCACCGTGAGGATTGGTTGGGTCCCATCTTCATATTCTCTAAGTGATGGATCTTATACTGCTTGAAGGGTGAGACCACAGGCTGCTAGGCACTAACTTTCATTGCTGATGTTAAAACATTTCTGAATTGCTCAGATATACATATTTTTTCTTTTTTATTGATTAAGAAAATTTTACATGGTTACATGATACATGCTCTTTCCCTCTCAGACATATAATTTTTGAGGAGGCTAAGTATATTTAAAAAACTTCATACAGAATTTGAATTTGGCATTACTGTCCCCAGATGGTCAGATGTCAGAGATGCTTTGATTAATAATGGAGCTCAGGCCAAGGTATAAATTTTTCAAAGACAGTAATAATAAAAGTTCTGATACTTTAATACCAGAATAATAGATAGACATAATAGATTCCTTTCATAGAAAACACCTAAATGAACTAGAATCCTCTATAAAAAGACAAAGATGAAACAGGAATACTCATTGGAGCAAATATTAAGAGAAATAAAACATCCAGCCCAATATGACTCCTCCCCCCATAATAGTTAAAATTAAATCACTAATTTACCAAACTTTGGTTGATTTTGCTTTTCCTCCAAGTATCCAAAGCTTTAAAAACTGTCCACTCACTGCCATGGAATTCTGCATTAAATTAAACCCAAAAATAGCTTGTAGAAGGCTGCTAGGTCAATTGCCTTTAATTAGCTTGGGTTCCTTATCAGAAAGGTGTCAAGATTTCCTCTCTTCTCTGTAATGTCTCTGGCAACTTCCCAAAGAGAATTTTTCTTTGCTGGTCCTCTTCAATATGAACAGAAAGCTTCTGTTTACTGCCCCCCCAATATTAAACTTCTGCATAAAATCATCCAAAGTCAAAAAAGCTTATTCCCAAGGCTCCTTCTATGAAAAGTGATGCTCTATTAGGAATGCAACATCATAGCATCTCTCTTTTATGTCTCCTAGCTAATCACACAAGTTAATTACCTTGTGGTAATTTTTTTTTTCTAAGTCAAGTTTTCAAGTTGTTCTGAAGTTTTGGTGCTTTCCAGATAGTTGATTTTTTTTCTGGACTTGGGACTTGTAAAAATATATCTTGAACATAATTGGAATATGTCACTTTCTGGAAAATGAGTTTTTTTAGACTACTGCTCAATGAACAGGACATAAGGAATAATGATTGTCCTGGCAGGGTCATTTCAGTTGGAGAAACCAAACTGTAAGTTTGGGGTCTTAGGGAAGGGAGTAGGGACACAGTGATTAGTGACTACTTTATTAATTTAAAAGAGGCTACTTTAATTGACTAGGCTAAGTCATCTTATCCTTATTGAAATGCTTTATTCCCTTCTAAATTTCTAGCAGACTTATAAACGAATGCAAAATTAATTTTTTCTTATTTTTTGTTATTTGGTCATGATATTAACTGTACCTTGTTGAAGACTAGTGATTTGGACAAACTTTTTAAATGTCTTTTTGGGGACCAATAATGGAATGTTTTTTAAACCAATGTCCTCCTCTCCTTTCCTTCTAATTTATTTTGAAGTAGGAAATAGGGAGAAGAATATTTGGTTTTATACGATGAACTACAGCAATGGAAAATTAGTAAAAACTAAAAATAGTGAAGTTGTTCTGAATGATTTATTTCAACAAATACAAAACAGAATTAGTGGCTACTTTCCTCATCTTTCCAATGTGATTAATATTTTTATGTAAGTCATAAAAAAGGAATATATTCTACAGAATAGGTCTATGAACTCAAGCTTCTGATAAATATCAACTGATAATAGTAACAGTTCCCAAGGAAAGAAACAACGAAACATTTCACTTGGATTTGTGACTGATAGAAAATCCAGGTCCACAGTGCCATCAGTGATGGTCCTTTTCCAACTTGGCAGGATTCCAGTAGAGTGCCCTAGAGACCTGTGTTTGGCCCTGTACTCTAGAACATATTATTGATGACTTTAATAAATAAAGGTGTGCTTAGCAAATTTATAGATGAAAAAATTAAAAAGATAAAAAAAAAACAATGGATGACAGAGTTGAGAATCAAAAAATACTTTCATACTCACCATTGGGAAAAACAAAATAAAATTGGTTTCCTGGGGGAACCTAATCTATGATTTCAACTTCTCTTATTTTTTCAACTTATATTTGCTGTCAATTATCATTAAATGACAGGACAGTATCTTCCTTTTACTTACAACCTCAGTTTATTACACTGGAATAAGGAGTTCCAGAAATGGAAACTTCCTCTACCAATAAATATTATTAAGTATCCCACTACTTCATTGCTAAGGGAATCACCTGGGTCTGAGAGTTTAATTGACTTATTGAAGGTCATGTAGCCAGCAGGTGTCAGAAGAGGAACTTGAAGCCAGATCTTCTGGCTTGTCTAGCTAGTTTTCTATCCATTATAACATCTTACCTCTGAGTAAATTTTAATATTGAAAAATATAGTCTTAAGTTGATGGTGCATTCCTGGTATAAAACATACGTGGTCATAGAAAATGATTCTTATGGTTTATTGCTGTAATCTCCTTGCTAGTATTTTATTTAAAACTTTTGTATCTATATCTATTTGAGAGTATGGTCCATGATTTTCTTTCTCTGTTTTTGCAGAGAAATATAATTTATGGCAAGAAGACCTTAAGCTATATAGTAAGAACCACATGATGTCCCAGACTAAGGAAGTGTTAGCCCTGAGGCACTCTGCCCTCACTAGACCTAATGCTGTATTTTGTGTTCAAATTTAAGCATTTTTAGGAAGGATATTGGTAAACTGGAGATTATCCTTAAGAGGACAAATAGTCTAATATTGATTGGCCTTGAATTTTTGATGTATTATGACATTTAACAAAATAACTGGAGATGCCATAAGTAATAATGAATAAAATGATTGCAAAAATCCTGGAAAGTCTCATATGAAGAGATGTGAAGTGAGCAGAACAATGAGAACATACACAATAACAGCAATAAAGTATGATATCAACTGTGGAGGGCAACTATTTTCAGCAGTGTAGGGATCTAAGACAACTCCAAGAGATTCATGATGAAAAAGGAACCAACAGAGTCTAAAGGCAAATTGAAGCTTATCATCTTTTACTGTGTTTTCCTGATAAGTTTTTTTTTTCCTTCTGTAAGTGATGTCTCACCTTTCACAATATGACATTCATGGAAATATGTATTAAATAATAGCACATTTATGACCTACATCAGATTAACTGCCATGTTGGAGAGGGGCTGGAGGAAGGGAGAGAATCAGGGTCATAAAATGTCTGAAAATGATTGAAATTATTTAAAAATTATCTGCATGTAATTGGAGGAAATATAAAAATAAATAATAATAAAAATGGGGGATGTTTATATGGCAGAGTAAAAGACATAAGGAAGATAACATGATAGCTCCATAGCCATAAAAAGATTGAGTTCAAAGGGGAGGGGGGTCAGAAAATGAGACCATTAAAGACTTGCCTGGGGTCACATTACTAGTATCAGGGGCTAGGTGTGAACTCAGATTTTCATGACTCCAGAGTCAAGGTCTATCAAAATGCACCATTTAGCTGTCATTAAGAGCTAGAATCACGAAGAAATCTATGCTTTATTAAATTTGTTTCCTGTTTAATATCTTTGGGTTTATAGCAGTGATTTTTCATCAAATTTTAAATCAGAAATTTTTTTAGGATTTATATCTTAATCAGAAGAACTCTTCTCCCCAAGACTTAGTGAAATAAGTACATTGCAGTGGGGTCTTATAACATTGATAACTTTGGGGCTTAAGTAACAGAGTCAGAGATATAGAGAGATAGAAGGGGCCTTTTTAAACCTTCTAATCCACTCTATTTACAAATGAGGAAATTGAGTTAAGGCCAATGTCACAGAAGTAATCAAGACAAGAGGCAATATTTGAACTCAGGTCATCCCTGCTTTTATTTTTTATTTAAATATTTGATAATCTTTAATCACATGAGATAAAATTGAACCAAATTCACATGGAATGAACAATAAAATCAAATAACCTGAAAGGAACAAAAAGAATGTAGGTTTAAGAAAACAAGATAATTTTGAAAAATGATTCAGTTCTTTATTTTTTTCTTATAGAGTATTACAGTATGGATATTTTATAATCTTATGCTACTTCTGAGATAATTATATCCTACTTTAATATATCCAATTTTGATTTTAGTGAGGAAAATATACCCTGACTGGGGGAAAATAAACAGAAACTGCCAGGTATTTAAGGAATGATGAATGACTAGAGAAAGTCCTTTTTGATAAATTCAAGTTTGATGTGGGTATATTCTATATTTTGGGAGAGAAATTAAAATTATGAGATGAAATTTTAGCTGAAACTTGAAGGAAACTAGAGAAGCCAATAAGTAGAGGTCTGGATAGAAATGTGTTATTATTCTTCTCAGGGGGGACTATGTTGTTGCTGTGAATTTTGATTTGAAATTGCCCCTAATTTAGTACAGAAGACTACCTCCCAGAATCCAGAAGGTGCCATGAAGATGCCTGCTGAGATCACACACTGCACCAGAAGATCCAGAGTGAACTTCGAGATATGGTGAATTTGACCTTTTCAGGGTTGAATGCACTTATTTAGAATGGACACTCATGTCAAAAAGGGGACTGCCCCCTAATTGGCTTTTTGTCAATGAACCTAACATTGGTTTTGTTCTTTCTCCCCTTTATTTCCCTTTTATTCCAAAATTATTGTAAGATTTAGTTTGATTATTTTTCCATGATCCATTGGGGAGACTATTCTCCCAAAGGATCACAGGAGGGAATGTAAAGTTAGAAAATTTCAACACCTGGAACTGCATTGCCCAAAATTCCAACCCACAATTCCTTTTCCTTTCTGTTTACGTGCCTCTTTTGTGTGATTGTATATGTTTTGGGTAACACCTCTCTAGCTCTCTCTTCCACGTGAGGTGAGTGGGGAAAGTTCCCTGTGTTCTCTAGCTCTCTAGTTAAATGTTAATAAATCTATATAAATGTTATACTTTGAAAGTATTGGATATTAATTTTTAAATCCACAGAAAGAATTCCAGTCATGAGAAACAACCAGTAAAAATGTTCAGGAACAGGAAATAGAGCATCTTGATAGAGAAATAGCAAAGAGGCTAGTGAATTGAATTACAGATATATGTGGTACAGATGTGTAAATAAAGTATAAAAAGACTGGGAAAAGAATAAAAATTAAGTTGTGAAGGGACTTGAATTGCAAGCAGTAGATTTCATATTTGACCTTAGAGATAATAAGGAGCTATTGGAATTTATTGAATGTAGATGTGGTAGTTGCATGATCAGATCTGTGCTTTAGGAGGATTAATTTGATATTCCATGAACATGGACTGGAATGAGAAGAGAGGAGGTACATAGACCAACTAGCATGGTATTATTATGCTGAATGTGTGAAGTCAGACGGATCCTAAATAGTGGTAGTGTCAGTGTTAGAGGATAAAAGGAGGAATAACAAAAGATGTTATGAAAATAAAAGCCATGAGGCCTTGGGGGGGGGGGAACATTGTAAATAGAAGGAGAAAGAGTGAGGAGTCATGAATAATATCTAGGTTTTGAACCTAGACGACTGTGAGAATTATGGTATCCTCTTCAGCAATAGGCTAGTCCAATGATGGGCAAACTATGCCCCATGGGCCAGATGCGACCCCCTGAAATGTTCTATTTGGCAAAGCAACATTATTCCTAATCTGAAAAATACAATGAATAGGATACAATACAATGAAACTTCGAAAGAGTTGCCTTAGAAACAGACTGACGTATGAGCATTTCCTTTCCTTTGGCCCCCTCTTTAAAAAGTTTACCCATCATTGGGCTAGTCTATAAAGGGGAAAACATTTTTTGTATGAGAGTTAGTAACTTCAGTTTTGGACTTACTTAGCTCCAATTATCTAAGGTTCATCCAGTCTAGAAGTCTAATATGCAGTTTGTGATAAAATTCTGAAGATTAGGAAAAAGACTTTCTTTTTTTCTTTTTTCTTCTTTAAGGACAATATAAAGAGAAATATGGGAAAGGCATGTTGGGGGCATTGGAAGGGGAAGTCAATCCAGTTAGTAGTTTTCTTCTATGTAAAGTGAGAGGATCAGACTATTTAGGCAAAGGTTCCTTCCAACTCTATTTTTCTGATCCTGAATTATAAACATTGACTATTATCACTTAAAACAACCACAGGTTATCTAGTTATTATTTTACCAAGAAGTAAACTGTGGCCCATAGAGGGAAAATGAATTTACCAAGGATACACAAAGAATAAACAGCAAATCCAAAAGTAAAGAGTTCTGATATTGTGCTCTTTTCACTTAGTAGCAGTGTCTCAAATTTTGACTAAGAGGTGGAGATAAAAAGGAGGTAGGAGGCAATATTTGAACCTAAGTCTTCTCTGCTTTTAGTCAGGAAAATATATCCTGATTGGAAAGATTTAAGCAAAAGCTGCCAAGTATTTAAAGAATGATGAGTGACTAGAGAAAGTCCTTTTTGATATATTCAAGATTGATATTGATATATACTATGTTTTGGGAGAAAGACTAAACTTATGAGATGACTTTTACCACCTAGGAAGTTGTAAAGAAGGGGGAAAAGGTCAAGCAGGTTTGACTATTAAATATATTCCTGTCTCTGATTCCTTAAAAAGGCATTTCCCACTTAACAATGCTCCAACATTTAAGGAAAATGCCATTAAAACATTATAGACAAATGCCACTTCAGTCATCACAAAGTTCTTTTATATCATTTAACTTAGTATCCTTAGAGGGCAGGAAACTATCAAAATTTTCTTAACCATTTACCTAAATAATCTAAATACCAAGGAGCTAGTTCTATTACAAAATTTAACAAAGACATTAAAAAACAAACAAACTTTTATATTTCAAGATGTAGCTTCTATGAAATCCTGTTTTTTCAGTTTTCAGAAAAAGAGTCTAGTCCAGCCACACTTCACACATAAAATAATCATAACACAGATAATAGTACATAGTGGACATCTTCTTGTCTATCAATGATTGGATAGAGATATCATTAATACAATTAATTCATTTCACATATTATAATTCCAAAAATCATTTTAGTGAGAAATTACAAAGAATATAGTGAATAAACCTCAAGGCATTTTGTACTCTGGCATCTTTTAGTCTAAAACCAATGAAATTGATGTGAACAAACATAAAAAGTTATAGACATATAAGGATGGGATGGAAAAAAAAATATGTGCCACAATATTTTCACAGAAAACTTTACTAGCATTCCCTTCAGGAACCTAAATCATCTCGGGTATCAGAAGAGAATTTGAGTAAAGGAAAGAGATATTTAATATAGTAATATATAACAATAATATAATAATAAATAAAATATTTTAAATCACTTCTGGATGGAATATATGGTACAAATTATGGAAGCTGTATATTCCAGTAATTCATTAAATCTAGAGTTTTAACTAAATGTTCTTTTTCATGCTGGGAAAATATATTTAAATATTGTCAAATGTAAATGAACTGAGGAAGTCCTATGTTTTCTTCACTATCAGCAAATGTTACAAATGTAAAACTTAATTCAAGAATTTCCCTCAGTTGGTTTGGTGAGTGATTCCATTTTGAGAAGACTAATAGATGGTTCAAAGTAATTGATTATACAAATTGTTGGAGGTTTCAGGTTTGCTTATTCTTTCTATTTGTTTACTAAATGACTTTGAGGGAATTTGTTTGACATCAAATCAAAAGGGGTTTGTGGGAATTGCATTATCTGTTTCATGACAATGCATAATGAGCTACTGAATGAAGGATTAGGTACCTTCTGTGGTTGAATAATCAAAGTGGATAGATTTGTGTTTTTTCTCTCAAAGTGTATTTCTCTGGAATATATAACATGTGAGCTTAGGATCTCTCTGGATATTTTGAACAATATTTTGAATTCTTATTGAGACCAGATAATCACATATTTTGAAAGATATTTTGCTAAATATTGATTAAATATGTTCACAAAAATCATTAATCTGTGATAGGAAATCCATTTTCTGCCTTGCATTTATCCTGGATCCTTTTCAATTTTTTTTTAACATTCTAAGTTTAGTGGTGAGCTGAACCATTGAAGGGAGGAGCTATATTTATGAGATCTCATAACTTTTGAAATATTTCACTACTATGAAAACCATCTGATCCCATAATTTCAGATACTCAGTATTTGTAGATAAACCAATAAAGTTATATGTATGGGATAATTCTGTGTTTTCTGTCTATAGGATAGTTTAAGCTGAATATAGAAAATATAGCACTTAAAAAACCATCAACACTCTCACACTGTAATTGCTTTCTCACTCTATGACTGTCAATAACACCAGCACTTTGCTGGACCCAGGGATTCATCAGTCTCTGAGAGAACCAACTTCAATTAAAAAAATAACTGTAATAATGAGTTGAGAGCACGTCTTTCTTAAAAATATATATATATGCATATATATATGTAATTTCTTTTAAATGCTCCAACTTTGTGACAAACTGGATAGAAGAGTAAAAAATTCTTACCTCAAAGTCCACCTGCCTACTATTATCCAGTGTCTTTATACTACTAACCTATGCAAAGCCCTAACAGATCCCCGAAGATATTTACTGCAATCTCAGGGTTCCCCATGCTATAGTTTCCAATAGATAATTTTTGATCCTCCTGCTTCCAAGAAACATAGAACTCTTCAGTGGATGCTTTCCAGGCTTATACTCAGCCATGGCTACATTTTTAGATCATCATTTTTCCTAGTTGTAGGTCATTCCTGAAACTTTTGTCCAAATAAATAGCTTTTAATCAATTAAATCCTAAATCTCTCCTTTGCCAAGGTAAAACTTGCTCAATTTGGGGATAGTATTTGACAACTAAGGGAAATATAAAAATCATATTTTTCAAACCATAATAGGTAGGTGACTTTGGCTTTCATGACTGAAAAAATTCTATAATATACTATTAATGGGATGATTTGAAGATTTATCAGAAAAATCAGTGATTAAAGAGATGTATTATAGCTCCTGCCCATAAAAATTATGCCAAATTAGCTATACTTTCCTGTTTTATAGGGTTACTAGATTAGCAGCAAATCAGTGAAATACTAGTATACCTGGATTTCATCAAATATTTTGGTATATTATTTATATGTGAGTAAACAAAATGGAGAAATATTAAATTAAATTAAAATTAAAATTAAAGAATAGAAGATAGCTGAATTCATAGATACAAGAAATCTCAGAATAATTAGCCCAAACCCCCACGTTTTACAGATGGAAAACTGGGAGTCAGAAGTTTTAAATTAATTAAAGATTAAATTGGTAGCATGCAAGGGAAATGAAAAGGAAAGCTAAGTTTTCTGACTTCAAGGACAGTGAAATGGCTTTAGAAGTATTTCAATAGATAGTACCAACAAATTATGATCAATGGGTCATTACCACAATGGTGGAAGGGAAGATTGTCTAGTGGGGTGTCCCACGAAATCTTTCCTTAGGCCCAACCTAGTCAACATCTTTATCAATGACTTGAATGATTTTCAAGTGTGTAAATGTCATAAACCTACAACTGTTAAGTAGTCTGTTGGAAGACAGAACCAAAAACTAAAAGTCTTCAACAGGTTAGAATTACAGGCCTAATCTAAGTTGATGAAGTTTTACAAGGGTAAATGTATACTATGCTTTAAAAAAAAATCAACTATAAAATATTAAATGGAGAAATCACAGTAAAATAAGTTTGTATATTTTAAAAAGGTCTTGAGGATCTAGTGCCCTGAATGCTAAGTATCACACTCCAATGGAAAATGGCAGACAAAAGTATTAAATAACATTTCAGGCTATATAGGATCATGATGTCCTGAAAAGGGGCTCAGGACTTTTAAAAAAATTATTTAATTTATTTAGAGTATTTTTCAATGGTCACATGATTCATATTCTTTCACTTCATATGCCCTCCCCCCAACAAGCAATCCCATTGGATTATAAAAGTATCATTGTTCAAAACCTATTTCCATTTATTAATATTTGCAATAGAGTGATCATTTAGAGTCTACATCGCCAACCATATCCCCATCAAACCATATGATCAATCATATGTTTTTCTTCTGTGTTTCTACTCCCACAGTTCCTTCTCTGGATGTGGATAGTGTTCTTTCTTGTAAGTCCCTCTGGATTGTTCTGGATCATTACATTGCTGCTAGTAGAAAAGTCTATTACATTCAATTGTGCCATAATGTATTAGTCTCTGTGTACAATGTTCAAAAGGTCCTTTACCTTTTGCTCAGCATCAATTGCTGGAAGTCATTCCAGTTCACATGGAATTCCTCCAGTTCTTAATTCCTTTGAGGACAATAGCATTCCATCACCAACAGATACCACAATTTGTTCAGTCATTCCCCAATAAAAGACACCCCTGAATTTTCCAAATTTTTACCACTACAATGACCGTGGCTATAAATAATTTTGTACAAGTCTTTTTCCTTGTTATCTCTTTGGTGTATAAACCCAGCAGTGGTATGGCTGGATTAAAGGGCAGGCAATCTTTTAAAGCCCTTTGGGCAGAGTTTGAAATTGCCCTCCAGAATGGTTGGATAAATTCACAACTCCATCACCATTGTATTAGTGTCCCAATTTTATCATATTCCTTCCAACATTTATTATTTTCCTTTGCTGCCATATTGACCAGTCTGCTAGGTGTGAAGTGGTACCTCAGAGTTGTTTTGACTTGCATTTCTCTAATTATGAGAGATTTAGAATACTTTTTCATGTGTTTATTGATAGTTTTGATTTCTTTATCTGAGAACTATCTACTCATGTGCCTTGAACATTTATCAATTGGGGAATGGCTTGATTTTTTTTTTTTTTTACAATTGACATCTAATAGACTTGAGAAATTAGACCTTTGACAGAAGTTTTTGTTATAAAGATTTTTTCCCCTAATTTGTTGCTTCCTTTCTAATTTTGGTTGCATTGGTTTTGTTTGTGTAAAAAATTTTAATGTAATGTAATCAAAATTATCCATTTTACATTCTTTCATATTCTCCATCTCTTGTTTGGTCTTAAATTCTTTCCTTTCCCATAAATCTGTCAGGTACACCAGCTAATTAACTGGATTAGTCTGATGTAGCTGACCAGTTATATTAATGAGCCCTGACACCAGATCTTCCCCAGCTGCCAGCAAAGGCTGAAGGTGAAAGTGAAGGTGTGGAGGCTGAAGTTAGTTACCCTCTGTCCTTCTCTATATTCCTTTTTGCCAGAAGTCTTCCTGCCAGCTACCAGGTCAGAGCCCTAAGCTTCCCATGGTGGGACCAAGGTACTCCATGGCAGTTGCAGCCTTTGCCTTGAGATTCTGGTCAGCTGGATTCCTACTGTGGGTCTCAGAGCAGTAGGTGGGGGAGGGGTATTGGATCTTTCCCTTATAGCAGAGAATTTGACTTTATCTATGTACCTTTCAGGTTTGATCAAGTAGGAGAGACCTCTGGCTCTGCCTTGTTGAGTTTGACTTTCTGTCTATTTTGTTTACTTCTTCTGGTTGTTTACCAGCTCTGTAAGATTGAGGTTTTCAGCCCTCTAGAGGCTTCTTCTCTGAACTATTGATATACTGGATTAATCCAGTTGAGCTGATCTGCTGAGCTGAAATTGCCTTGAGGCTAAAACTTCCAGAGGCAGAGGCCCAAGATGGAGGTGTGGTGACTGAAGGCTGCAACCAGCTTACCCTCTTCTCTACTTCTCTCCTCCAGCTGCCTTCTTGCCAGCTGTTGTCAGAGCCCTGAGCTTTGCTTAGTTGTGGTAACAAGGTACTTTTTTCCAGTTGGAGCCCTTGCCCTGAGATGCCACAGAATATCTGAGTCTCAGCTTAGTTGGTGGGAGAGGGGCGCTGTGTCCTACCTTATTTCTTTTCCTTAAACCTGAGAATTCAACCTTCTCTGTGTACCTTTTAAGTTGAATTAAGCAGGAGGATCCCACAACTCTCTCTTCTTTGTTGGATTTAGTTTTCCCCTTTGAAGTGCTTTGTTTTTGATTGGTATAGAAGGGATTTCATAGAGAAATCAACTTTTGCTGCTTCTAAGCTCCCATCTTGACTCCACCTCTCAGGCCTTTGTATTCTCTGATTACTTGATAATAATTTCTAAATTAAGGGATATTAAATTGGGACTCATGAACTATTTTGGTTAAAAGAATGGTTTGTGAGCAATTAAAAAGTGATAGTGATTGCTGGAAGTGAGCATAGGTTCATTAGTCATATCATGCTAACATCCTTATAACATTATGATGAGAGATCATTTAATTTCATAGAAAAAAGGAAGCTTAGAGGGCATATTAGTTAACCTGATACCTAAATAGGAATCTTCTCTATAGCTTCCTCATCAAGAGGTCATCTAGTCTCTTCCTGAGGATCTCTAGTGACTGAGAATGAACAAATCTCTCAAAACTACCCATTTTTGGATGGCTTTAATTTTTGGAAATTTTTTCTTATGCTGAGTCATAGTCACCTTTTCTTTTTTTTTTCTTTAAAAATTTTAAAATTTATGTACTTAATAAACACCACCACCACCAAATAGTGTAAGTAAATAAATGCATAAAATATGCACAAAACCACAAACTCCATGTTCTTTACAATTTGTTTAAAATATATGATATATATATATATATATATATATATATTCATATAAACATCCTTTGCTTTTGAGTTTCCATTGCATTTCTTTTTTTATACTTTTTCTATTGCTTTGTGGAGCTCATGAACTTTTAAAAGATATGTTCAAATCTATATTTAAGTAAAATTAATTTACTATGTAATTATGTATTTTGTTCAATCAAAGGCTTTTACACTGGCATATGAGTCCTAATCAATATCTTTCTTCAGGGGGATACTTGATCAGCCTTTATGGGGGATATTATAGAGAAATTTATTCTTACAGTTTGTTTTGGATTGTCAGATCCCTTCAACTCTAAAATTCAGTGATACTATAACTTCCACCAATACCCCTATGATACATTATTTACAAGCAGAAAACTTTCACATAATTTCAAACTTTCTTATACAAGAGAAAATATGAATTACTCAGGAAAAGCTCATGGCAGGCAAATTGAGAACCAATAAATTGAAACAGACCTCCAAGATGTGTTTGTCATCTGTTAAATTTGCTATTCAAAATATCAGGGCATTCAACAGTAGAGTTAGCTTACTTTATGCCTAAGAATCACCTGCAGTATTATGAATTCTCTTTCCCTTCTGATATGTTATCTTCACATTCCAGATTCATTTCAGGGTCAGAGGAAAATTAAAATCCTAAATATAGAAACATATCAGACTAATGCCTTATTCCAAGATGTTTACATGCATTCTGAATAATAATTATTTTCTCTCCTTTTCCATATTCTATACGGTTAAAATTTTAGACTGGTTATGATATCATTTATTTAGAGCTGAAAGGAACATTAGAGATCATTTGGTCTAACCTTCTTATCTCATAGATAAAAGTGAGGCCTATAAATATGGCGACCACTTAGAAATGATAGTCAGAATTTGAAGGTACATCCTGACATTAGGTCCAGTTTTACCTCAGTCATTTTATACTCTAAAACAGATGCAGTACTGTATCACCAATATTTTTTCCATCTCTTACCTTAGGAGCTATTATCTAACCAGTATGACTGCTACTTTACAAATAGACATGTTAATTAATTGTTCCATTCTTTCACTAAAGCCTCGGTGACTTCTTAGAATATAATACTCTTCCTTGGCTATCAATCATCTACATGACTCATCGTCCATTAGAAGGTAAGCTTCGGTTCTGGGTTAAGATAGCGACAGAGAAAGAAGCAACTCTTAACCTCTCCTGACCAAAACACACAAAACTCCTCAAGGGGACATAAAAACAAGTCCAGACGAACGGAGGAACCCCACAACAGGGTGCAGCGTGGAAGGTACGTGGAATCGGGGCATTTCCATGCTATAAAGGGGTGAAACAGCTCTCACTAAATCGCAGGCTGAGCAACCACCCTACCCCCACCCCTCCACACACACTACCTATAACGCCGAAGCCAGCTAAAAAGAAATAGAGCAAGTTTAGGGCACCCATCGAGTCATTGGCAGCTCTGAGGCCTGTTCCTGAGAGCAGCAAGATTTAGGACCCCAAAAAGCTAAAGAACGCACACAAACCCTGAGCACGGGAGCAGGACATAGAGAACGGACACAGAACGCAGAGTGTGGGCTCAGAGCACAGGCGCGAGCAGAGACGTGGGTGGAGGCAGACACAGCCATGAGCTAAAGCTCTGAAACCCTGAGTGGGGAACCAGTGCAAACGGGTATACACTGTGGAAGCAGCACCCTGAGACTTGTAAAGAAACCTCCTGCAGAGGATCAAGCAAGGGGGTCCACCAGGGGGCTTGACCTTGGAAAAAACCAGAACTCAGACCTCAGGAGCCAAAAGACCGCAGACAGACCCTGAGCGCGAGGATAAACCTGAGAAGCTGCTGGGCTAATGATGGCTACCCAGTCTCAGGAAGTTCAGAAGAGAAAGCTTAACAACAAGAAAAAGAAGTCTTTAACACTCGACAACTTTTACACAGAGAAAATCCAGACAACCGAGCAAACAGAGGAGGAGAACAAACAAGCATCCAGACCCACCTCAAATAAGGAAAACTCCTCACAACCTATGGAAGAGTTCAAAACTGAGATTTTGAGGAAAATGGAAGAGATCTGGCAAAAAATTAACAGTTTAAAAGGTAGAATCTTGCAATTGGAAAGTGAGGTTCAGAAACCAAATGAACTGATAAGCAAATTGAACACCAGAAATGACCAGATTGAAAAGGAATATCAGAAGATTACAGCCGAAAACCAGAAGATTATAGCCAAAAAGCAAAAGATCATAGCCGAAAACCGAAAGATTATAGCCGAAAATCAATCCCTAAAGGATAGAACTGAGCAATTAGAAGCTAATGATCTCTCAAGACAACAAGAACAAATAAAACAAAGTCAAAAGACTGAAAAAATAGAAGGAAACATGAAATATCTCAATGAGAGAGTGACAGACCAAGAAAACCGGTCTAGAAGAGACAATTTGAGAAAAATTGGTCTTCCAGAAAAACCAGAAATTAATAGAAACCTGGACTCCATACTAACAGAAATAATCCAGCAAAATTGCCCTGAAGTCCTACAACAAGAGGGCAATATTGGGAAAATATTCATAGGATTCATAGAACACCTGCGACATTTGATCAAGAAAAGACAACACCCAGAAAGATAATTGCCAAATTCAAGAGTTTCCAAGCAAAGGAAAAGAATCTTACAAGAAGCCAGAAAGAAACAATTCAAATATCAAGGAGCAACAATCAGGATCACACAGGATCTGGCAGCCTCCATGCTAAAAGATCGCAAGGCTTGGAATACGATATTCAGAAAGGCAAGAGAGCTGGGCCTGCAACCATGGATCAACTACCCATTAAAATTGACTATATATTTCCAGGGGAAAGTATGGGCATTCAACAAAATTGAAGAATTCCAGGTATTTGCACAGAAAAGACCAGGGCTAAATGGAAAGTTTGATATCCAACCACAAAAATCAAGAGAAATATGAAAAGGTAAATAAGATACAGAGGGGAAAGAAAGAAAACTTATAATTTTTAAATTTGCCTTTTTAAGGGCCTCAGTGAGATCTAATTATCTGTATTCCTATGTAGAGAAATGTTACGTATAATTCTCTGTAGTGAACTCTATTCACTATTATAGTATTCACTATTATAGTAATCAGAAGAATAATTCACAGGGTGAGGGTGGAACACTAAATAATCTAAGATGACATGGGGGATGGGAAAGAGGGGGTGAATAGCAGGGGACATCAAGAGAAACTTGAGTGAATAAGAAAATAGGATATTCTATTACACACAAAGAGGGCATGGGAGGGAGAGGGGACAAATACTATTATAAGAAGGAGAGGAAGAGATCATTAAGAGGTAATAATCAAACCTTACTCTTAGTGTAATCAGCCCGGAAAGGGAAGAGTAGCTATACTATCCACTGGGACATAAAACTCTTATCTAACCCTTCTGAGAAAGTTAGAAGGGATAAACCAAAGGGAACAGGGGAGTGGGGAGGTCAAAAAAAGGGAGGGCAGAAGAAGGGGGAGGGAATTCATAAGGCCTTTAAAAACAAAAAGAGGGGGAAAAATAAGGGAGGGGGTAGAAAGGGAAGGTAATCAAGGGAGGGGATAAGGGACAGGGTCTTAATAGCAAACCACTGGTTTAAAAGGAAATAGTATAAGAAAAAGGGGGTAGGAATAGGGGAGGATAAGAAAATGTCAGCAAATGCACAACTGATGATTACAACTCTGAATGTGAATGGGATGAACTCTCTCATAAAATGAAAGCAAATAGCAGAGTGGTTCAGAAACCAAAATCCTACCATAGGTTGTCTACAAGAAACACATATGAGGCAGGTGGACATACACAAGTTTAAGGTTCAGGGCTTGAGCAAAATCTTTTGGGCGTCAAATGAGAAAAAGAAGGCAGGAGTGGCTATTATGATTTCTGACAAAGCCAAAGTAAAAATAGATATGATTAAAAAAGACAGGGAAGGTCATTACATCCTGATTAAAGGTAGTATAAACAATGAGGAAATAACACTGCTCAATATGTATGCACCAAGTGGCATAGCACCCAAATTCATAAAGGAGAAACTGGCAGAGCTCAAGAAGGAAATAGATAGTAAAACCATACTAGTGGGAGATCTAAATATTCCTCTGTCAGATCTAGATAAATCAAACCGAAAAATAAATAAGAAAGAGGTCAGAGAGGTGAATGAAGTCCTAGAAAAATTAGATCTAATTGATATGTGGAGGAAAATAAATAGGGACAAAAAGGAATACACCTTCTTCTCAGCTGCACATGGCACATTCTCAAAGATTGACCATGTTATAGGGCATAGAATCACTGCAAACAAATGCAAAAGAGCAGAAATAATAAATGTAAACTTCTCAGATCATAATGCAATAAAAATAATAATTAGTAAGGGCACCTGGACAGGAAAATCAAAAACTAATTGGAAATTAAATAATATGATTCTCCAAAACCAATTTGTCAAAGAAGGAATCATAGAAACAATCAACAATTTCATTGAATAAAATGACAATGATGAGACATCCTACCAAACTCTGTGGGATGTGGCCAAGGCAGTACTCAGGGGGAAATTTATATCCTTGAGTGCATATATTAACAAATTAGGGAGGGCAGAAATTAATGAATTGGGCATGCAACTCAAAAAATTAGAAAGTGAGCAAATTAAAAATCCCCAGATGGAAACTAAATTAGAAATACTAAAAATCAAGGGAGAAATTAATAAAATTGAAAGTAAAAGAACTATTGAATTAATAAATAAGACTAGAAGCTGGTACTTTGAAAAAACAGATAAAATAGACAAAGTACTAGTCAATCTAATAAAAAAAAAAGGAAAGAAGAAAACCAAATTGACAGAATCAAAGATGAAAAGGGAGACCTCACCTCTAATGAAGGGGAAATTAAGGCAATCATTAAAAACTATTTTGCCCAATTATATGGCAATAAATATAACGATTTAGGAGATATGGATGAATATTTACAAAAATATAAACTGCCTAGATTAACAGCAGAAGAAATAGAATACCTAAATAATCCCATATCAGAAAAAGAAATTGAACAAGCCATCAAAGAACTCCCTAAATTCACAAGTGAATTCTATCAGACATTCAAAGAGCAACAAATCCCAATACTATACAAATTATTTGATATGATAAGCAAAGAAGG
>NC_058135.1:185567975-185583784 GCF_016433145.1 Gracilinanus agilis | reverse complement strand
TAAATGACATCAGCAAGACAGTGTATGATAAACCCAAAGAGCCCAACTTTTGGGACATGAATCCACTATTTGACAAAAACTGCTGGGAAATTTGGAAAACAATATGGGAGAGATTAGGTCTAGATCAACATCTCACACCCTACACCAAGATAAATTCAGAATGGGTGAACGACTTGAATATAAAGAGGGAAACTATAAACAAGTTAATTGAACACAGAATAGTATACTTGTCAGATCTGTGGGAAAGGAAAGACTTTAAAACCAAGTAAGAGGGGCAGCTGGGTAGCTCAGTGGATTGAGAACCAGGCCTAGAGACAGGAGGTCCTAGGTTCAAATCCGCCCTCAGACACTTCCCAGCTGTGTGACCCTGGGCAAGTCACTTGACCCCCATTGCCTACCCTTACCACTCTTCCACCTATAAGTCCATACACAGAAGTTAAGGGTTTAAAATAAAAAAAAAATTTAAAAAAAAACAAGCAAGAGTTAGAGAAAATTACAAAATGTAAATTAAATGGTTTTGATTATATTAAACTAAAAAGTTTGTGTACAAACAAAAACAATGTAGTCAAAATCAGAAGGGAAACAACAAATTGGGAAAAAATCTTTATAATGAAAAACTCTGACAGGGGTCTAATTACTCAAATATACAAGGAGTTAAAGCAATTGTATAAAAAATCAAGCCATTCCCCAATTGATAAATGGGCAAGAGGCATGAATAGGCAATTTTCAGGTAAAGAAATCAAAAGCACATGAGAAAGTGTTCCAAATCTCTAATATCAATAAGCACATGAGAAAGTGTTCCAAATCTCTAATAATTAGAGAAATGCAAATCAAAACAACTCTGAGGTATCACCTCACACCTAGCAGATTGGCTAAAATGAAAGAAGGGGAGAGTAATGAATGTTGGAGGGGATGTGGCAAAATTGGGACATTAATGCATTGCTGGTGGAGCTGTGAACTGATCCAGCCATTCTGGCTGGCAATTTGGAATCATAAAAAAAGGGCTATAAAAGAATGCCTGCCCTTTGATCCAGCCATACCATTGTTGGGTTTGTACCCCAAAGAGATCATAGATAAACAGACTTGTACGAAAATATTTATAGCTGCGCTTTTTGTAGTGGCAACAAACTGGAAAAGGAGGGTATGTCCTTCAATTGGGGAATGGCTGAACAAACTGTGGTATATGCGGGTGATGGAATACTATTGTGCTAAAAGGAATAATAAACTGGAGGAGTTCCAGGCCAACTGGAGAGACCTCCAGGAACAGATGCAGAGTGAAAGGAGCAGAGCCAGAACAACATTGTACACAGAGACTGATATACTATGGTAAAATTGAATGTAATGGACCTCTGTAACAGCAGCAATACAATGACCCAGGACAATTCTGAGGGATCTATGGTAAAGAACGCTGCCCACATTCAGAGGAAGGACTGCAGGAGAAGAAACATATAAGGAAAACAACTGCTTGAACGCATGGGTCGGGGTGGACATGATTGAGGGTGTGGACTCGAAACTACCATACCAATGCAACTACCAACAATTTGGAAATAGGTCTTGATAAAGGACACATGACAAAACTAGTGGAAATGTGCTTCGGCCATGGGTGGGGGGAGTGCGGGCAGTGAAGGGGAAAGGAGGAGCATGAATTGTGTAACCATGTTAAAAATGAATATTAATAAATGTTTAAAAAAATTAAAAAAAAAAGAAGGTAGGCTTCATGAAGGCCAAGATTGAATCACTTTTCTATTTGTCTTTCTGATCTTAGCACAGTGCTTCACACATAGTAAATGTTCAAATGAATGCTTTCTTTCATTTATCACCAAACCTCAATTGATAAATGGAAGACAAATATTTAAAATCAGGTAGTACTAAAGAGAAATCTATTAGAATTTAAATGAAGTTCAATATTAAACCCAAGTCAATTTGTTATGTTTTATAGAAGACAATTCAGTTTTCAAGCATTTCAAAACTATCCTTCTAAACTCTGTTTTTTCCTTTGAAGTGAAAATAAGCCAAGGTTCACATGAGAAATGGATTCTATTTTCAGAATATTTCTTGGCCAACAAGTTGTTCTGATGGCAATTCTCACTGATTAGGTTGAAAAATATCTAATATTAAATTCTGTAGTCATGTCTTCAATTACAAATATGACTAGTGTTAATATATCATAGATCTTTCTTAGGCGGTTGCAAGGCAGAAAATTGATGTATATATATATAATCAGTATTTTATATAAAATATTAAAGACAGTGAATTTTCACTAAGAAATAGTATAAAGTGTTTTCTATAGATCAGTAAATGTTATTTTTTCTATATTTTAAATTATACATAGTGTTCAAATTATGTATTTGAACTTGGGTCTTATTATAGACCTAAGCCCAAATTGGATGGCTACTTGCAGCTATTAATTTGTCCATGAGAAGTAACATCCTTAGCAAATATGTTTATTTAAATATGATGTCAAGTGGCTTACTTCCAGATACCTGATGTTCTAAATGAGGTTGGTTAATTAACACTTGTGATGAAAACCCAATTAAAGTGTGCTCACCAGTGACTGGAACTTTAATATATGACAAGAAAATTTCTTGCTTTTTTCAATGGACTAAATAAAAAGAATTGTATTCAGGATAGAGGGGACAATTCACTTGTATTTGGATTCTGTTATTTTTTTCTAGTTTTTGAAATTATTTTTCATTATTCTTCTTTTTATCTTTTGATGGTATTTTTGCAGGGATATTATGAATATTATATGGACAGTGAATATTGAATTCAAATTAGGCAGGCAAATTGCCAAGATCCAGAATCAACCAATTGACAAGCACTTATTAAATATTTTCTATGCCCTAGGCAATGTATTAGATACTGGGAAATATACATATAAAAAGAGACATATACTTACTAGCTACATAATCTTTTTTAATTAAATTTTATTTTTTACAGTTATGAATAGAAAGAATGTTTGACAATCTTTATCTGATTCTTGGCAATTCAGATTCTTTCCCTCCTACCCTTTTCAGGGTGGTAAATAGCACCCTAAAATAAGTTATATCAGTGCTTTCATGGAATGTGAATGTCCATATTCCCCATGTTTTGACTGAACATATATATATATATGTATATGTATATACATATATATATCAGTTATAAAGTAAAAAATCTCATGAAGCAAATAAAATGAAGGGTAGTATGCTTTGATCTGCAATCAAATTTCAACAGTTCCTTCTTCAGCTTTGGATAACATTTTCTCAACTTTCTTTCTTTTTAAAATTATGAGTCCCTTGGGGTTTTCTTAGAATCTTGTTTTGCTGAATTGCTGACAATAGCTCAATCTTTCATTGTTGATCATCTTACAATATTTTTGTTACTGTATATACACTGTTTTCCAGGTTTTGCTCATTTCACTTTGTATTAACTCATTTGGTGTTTCTAGGTTTTTCTGATATCATCCTTTTCATCATTTCTTATGGCACAATAGTTTTCCATTATGACCATATATACCACAGCTTGTTCAACCATTGATAGATACCCCCTCAGTTTCCAGTTCTTTGACACTAAAAAAAGAAATGCTGAAAATATTTTTGTACAAGTAGTTCCTTTTCCCCTATCTCAGATTTCTGTATCTTATTTCCCCCTGTTTATCCTTCTCTTTCTTCCTTTTCAACTATTCCTTTGATCATGAATACGAGCTAATACTAAGTTTGAATTTACTGAGGCTTGTTAAGTGCTCCTTCTTCATACCCCAGTAGGATGAATTCTCTTTGCTATCTCTTGACATTGTTCTGATTTGGAGCACTGCTTCTCTCCTTCTTCTCTTGGTTCTGCAGCTCTTGTATTTGTTTTGAATAGGGTTTTTTATGTGATTGTTTGAATGGCAATTACCTTGCTTTAAGGGTTTCTTACTTTATTGTTTTGACCTGATCTGCTGCTGCCACTCAGAACTAGATTCTTATGTGAAGAAGTATGGTAGGAGGTATACTTCAGGCCCAAGGCACAGACCCCAGCCTGAAAATTGGGGTAGATATATTATCTAAGTCCACCTTGAATGTACTGTAGAAAATATAAAAGAGAGTACCAGTCTAACAAGCGTGGGATTAATAGGATGGGATACAATGAAAGAATCACAATCAAATATTTAAGGGCCAATTTTATATTGGACAGGGGGAAATGTTCCAGACCATCAATGCACAAGTTTTGGTACCTAAAAGGGGGAAAGCTATTTCAGATTTTCACCTCAAATATGTTCTCAAAGTTGATCCAATAATTTGGAAAGTTAAGCTATGCGTTCTCAAGGAGGAAAAAAAGTAGTTGACTGTAGCTCTAGACTTGCAGTTGAGAGAGTGACAGAAGATATCTGAGCATTGATCAATTCACATCTAAACTGAGAGGGTAGGACTACATGAATTCTAAGGCTTTGTTTGGTCCATGACCTATTGTGTCATGTTTTATTTGAAGTTTTCTGTGGCTTTTCCAGGAATTTTTTGTTGTAGACTCTCCTGGCTTTTCCTGGCTTTTTCTTTGTAGCTTTTCTGGATCCTTGTGCTACTAGCTATTAGCCCTGTTCTTCATAAAACATGAAATTTTAAAAGCCCAGTGTTTCTGACATAGCAAGAGTGATTAATTTACAGGGCATGTGTCTCTCTCTGGGTATGTGCTTAATTTGTCAAACAAAAGTTTTTGGAACTTAGTAGGCATTTAACAAAATGTAGAATTTCCTTTCCACATAGTCTGGTTAATATTACTCAGAAGCATGTGCTTTTTGACCTTGAGTCATTGACAGTTTTTGATTTTTCTCAAAGGAGAAAACATTCCAACTCTGCATGTGGTTAGTACAGCTTTATGATACCATCAGACTCAAGTTCTCATCACTTTCTGCTTCGCTGATTCTGTTACTGGCAGCTTTCCATGTGATACACATATTTATGGGCTCCCTTTCCACTCTGGATTATTGCAATTCTTTGCTTGTGCATATACTACTAAGGTCTTTATCAGGTGAAGACAGTTGAAAAGGGATCTCTCTTCAACTATGTAGTTTTACATATTTGAAGCATTTAAGTGGAAAAGAAGAAAATTTGGTTGGGAGAAGTATCTGAGTAGAAAGTTTGGTTGGGAGGAGTATCTGAGCAGAAATAGGAATTATTGTTGATGAGGGAAATACAATTATACAGGAAGAGTAGGGATGAGCCAGAGACAAACTACTGAGAGTAAAATAATATTGAGAGAAAGCATGCATTGTCCCCAAAAGAATCTGGTCTTCACCCCAAGGGGATTTTCAGAACAAGTATCCATACAAGATCCATATTATGACCATAGGAATAAAAAATATTTGAGAAGGAGGGGGAACATTTGGAGACAGACTAGGGATGAATATATATCTCTGGTAATCATATCCATAAAAATGACAATTAAACTCAGTGGAGGTAAGTAAAGAGGTAAGGTGAGAGACTATAAAGAAGAAAAAGCTTTGGATATAACTAGAATCATTTGGTATGACATACATGATGATCAGTATTGCATAAGGACTGCATAAAGGAATCTGTGATATTTAATTTGTCAAAGACTAAGGGCTGAAATAAAGAAGAAGATTTAGCCATATTTAATTGGGCCCAAATGGACAGAACTAAGATCAAGAATGAACAATATAAAGAAGAAAAATTAAACAATATGTTGAGGCAGGGGAGAGCTTTCTAATAATTAAAACCAAAGAGTCAATTGTTTCTCCTTTGATGAGAGATCAACAAGGTTGAAAGACTAGTTACTAGGTACACATAAGAGTAATTCTTGTTCAGGTATAGATTTGGGTGGTCAAGGTCAAGTCTGATATTTTGCCCTTTCTCTCAGTTTGCTATCTTTATCTTTTGAGGTCTCAGGATACACCTCCAACTTCCTTCTGCATATCAGAATGTAAAATTCAACTTTGCCAAATCAGATTTTGTTGTTATTCTCTTGGTTTTTTTTTTACATTTATTAGTTCCTGATTTTTGTCAACTTATATCTTCATTTTTTCTAGCATTCATCACCTTGTGACTTGAATTTTTCCTTCATTCTACATAGATATCCAGTTGCCAGACCTATGAATCTCACTGTAACACTAGCTTCAGCCTACTCTCCCACTGAGCATGCAGACACAGTTGCTCTCTCTTTAGGAGGCAATGAAATTTTAGAGTTACTGTTTAAGTGTCAGTCTATCAGCAATCTTGGGGAAAACCAGTTGAAAGGTTCTGGAGATAGTATGATAGCTAAAGAAAGGAAAGGAAAAAAGGGAGGAATAAGAATTTATGTCCTGAGAGAACTTTCCTTACCTTGTGAAGAAATATGAAAATAATCTGGAGAAGAAATTTTAAATGGTAACTTGAAAGAACTGATTTTATGGACTATTTTTAGAATTTAGATGAAGCAACCTGTTATAGTGATTGTTAAAAGTGACAGTTTGTGATAATATTTATAGTTCCTAATTACAAATATTAAAGGTTTTTCTTTTTCCTTATTTTATCAGTATAAACAAATCAGTTTGGTATTTGTGTAAATCTAGGAAATTCAGGGTTTTGAGAGAGCAAGGATTATGGATTATTTCCCATGGACATCTTAGAATAATGCTTTTAAGTAAAAAATACAAATAAGTATAATGAAGATTCCACTGAAACATAATTAGCAAAAAAAAATAAAACCTAAGTCCATGTGCCCCAGCTTAAGAATCTTTATAATAAAGAGGTGATCAAAAACTTAAGGGATGAGACATTTCTTCAGTTTATTAGATGAATTAGATAAATTGAGAGTGGAGCTCATAGTTAATTGATAAATGAGACATTTTCTAATTTAATGATTAATAAGAAAATAATTTAAAAATCTCTCTTGACTGCTAAAAACCCAGAATAAAAGAATAAATATAAAAACAAAGATAAATAAACAAGGAACTAAGAGATAAATAGAGAAGTATCATTCCAATCCAACTCCCATATGAAGGTGAACCCAAAAACCAATTATATGACCTCTTAAGTATTAATCGTAGCTATTCCCTTCCTACTGCCACTGTCAACTCTCTAAGTTGGGATCTCTTTGCTTTCAACTCAGTTGCTAGATCATCTATGTCCCACTGACTGTAGCTGTTTGCTGAGGTTCTATTCTGCACCTTCTTTTCTCTATATATTCTTAGTGACTTCATTTACTTATGTAGGTGACTCTCAAATCTACACATCAAGGTAAAATATATCTCATGAGCTACCTGTTGGGCAATTTCTACTTAGTCTTACATTAATAATTTAGGCTAACTTTCCCTTAATAACAGGTATAATTTTACTTTGTTAAACATCTGAATTTTTTTTAGATAATTGCCCCAGCGATATATCTTGGGGAGTGAAGGTGCTGTTTTGTCTAAAGTAAGGAGAACAGACCAGAAGAACTCTGGACATTTCTTTGTGTTGGAATAACTTTTCTTGGAATAATGTTTTGACCTCAGAGCTACTGAGAATAAATTATGGATTTGTGGTTTCCAATGTATGCAATATGTGTGATTGTTATGTGATATGTTGATTGGCTTCTTCAGATAAAGTGAGATTTTTACTTCAACACCATCAAAGATGTTAAACACTTAAACATATTTAGGATTTCCACCAAATAAAAAAAACTGATTTAAAGTAGTGGGAAAGTATATTTCACAGGGGAAAAAAGGAAGTTAGATTTGCCAACTTTGCCAGCTGATCCTATGCACCTGGCAAACAATCTGCTGATACAGATGGTAGCTACTGCAGAGTTTGGCTCTATAATCTGTTGGTTAAGAAGACCCAGAATAAGGCAACTTCTTTGAGAAGAACATGGAGGAAATACATTGACCTCATTAAATCAAATAAATTTCCACTGGGGAAATTTTTTTATGAGAATTTCACCTCTATGTGCAGTTTTCTATGAAAGAATGCTGAAAGTGGGGCTTTTGTTTAGTAAAAGACATTAGTTGAATGCACAGCCAAGTTATTCTACTTTATTCAATGTTCCTTAAGATGGCAAGTAGACAAAAAAAAGTCCTGTGGACAAAACCTTGATGCTCCATCTATGGAGCAGAATTTTAAAATTAGTTTTATATGTAATATGGTAGCTTATGTGACGTTAGGCTAATTACCAAACCTCTATTTGCCTCAGTTTCCTCAATATAAATTGAGGAAAATAGTAGTACTTATCTCCCAAGTTTACTGTGAGGATACATTGAGATAATAGTTGTAAAGCACTTAATACAGTATCAGACACATAATAAGTATTATATAAATGCTAACTATTTTTATTATCATTAGCTTCAAAAGATAAAACCCAGGAGTTCCCAACTTTAATGAAATCTTCAAAATAGAGTCAATATTTGCATATAACTTAGTGATCTAGACATTTTTACCAAAGGCAGTAGAGTTCTAAGTTCCAAATCTGACTTAGGTTACAGTCCTACCCCTAAAACATATTAACTGTATAACCCAGGACAAGTCACTCAAACAGCACATGGCTCAGAAACTTTCTAGAATGGACAACAATTAAGTAACATAATGCTTAGGATCAGATATGTTGTGGGGAGAGTTTCCACCACAAGAGTTTCGTAAGATGACAACTAAAGATCTCACATAACCAATATGCTTGTATGAATGCACACATACATACATACATATATATATATATATATGACTAGTCACAGACACTTTTGTATATATGTGTGTGTAAGTGTATGTGTATGTGTGAATGCACACACATATCATTGTTTTGATACTGAGTTGTCTTCCACGTAAGGAACTCATGGACTCATGATGTACAACCATTCCTACTCATTCAATTTGACAACTCATTCATAACATTTTTAGAGAGCTGCTTCCAGCACTGGAAGGTACTATATATTGCCTGTAGTCATACAACTATTCATCAAAGGCAGGATCTAATCTAGAATCCTGGTCTTCTTGATTCAGGCGAGCCCCAAATCCACTATAGCATGATACTTCTATGTGTAGGTGTGTAAGGATGTTTTTGTAAGCAAGATAGTATCAATTGACATACTTTAATCAAGGATCTACTGTGTACCAGATACTTTATTGCAAGGCATAAAAGGTATCTTGTGATGTATAGTGTGTGTGTGTGTGTGTGTGTGTGTGTGTGTGTGTGTGTGTAAGAGTGTTTTTTGTCCTGTCACAGGAGAATAAGAAGAAATGTAATCAGCTATATATTGGATTATCAATGCAGAGTATTAAACTTATTTAAATACTCGGCATTGATATTCCAATTGATAACTACAAAATTTATAGGTTAGGTCTTATGAACAGCCATTCTGTTGATATAATGAATAACACTGACCAATAGCCAAGCATACAGTAATTAGAAAATGTCCTGTACATCCATTCTAACTTAAAGATCTATTTCACAAGCTCTTCAATTAACTACCTACACCAGAAGATCTAAAAGGATAATGAAAATATTACCCATGACAGTAGTCAAAGTCAGTCAGTTGTTCACACTGAAGTTTTAAATATGTAACCAGTCCTGAACCAAAATTCTCTGATGGGGAATAATAATCCATTTAGTGTCAAAAATTGAATGTATAATAAAAAATAAGGATAGACAAAATATGGGATCTTAAATTACTTTTAGTATCACTTCTGGCAAATCAATCTATTTCTGGTCAAAATATTAAAGGAAAATTAAATGTATGACAGTACAGAAGTTAATTGGGACTTTGGAACAACAGAATCTTAGATCACTACAAATGGATGACAGAAAGCTTAGAGGTCAAAAATAGATAACTGTTTTTTATTAAATCTTATATTTTGAGTAGATTGCTGAAGGCACTATTTTGTGCAATGGCAAGAAATTATGGTATTGTAAAGTCCTATAGAAGACCCAAAGTGCTTCTCCACCAGCAATATGATTGTTGATCCAGAAGTAAGGTTGTCTTTTTAGCACCTTTCTATTTGCTCAACTTTATCCCTTCCTTTCCATGGATATGATTGATTAATTCTATATATACACACTCAGCTTCTTAGACCTAAGAACATTTTCTAAGAGATATACTTCACTGTGTGTGTATATATATATATGTATATATATATACATATATATATAATATATACTCTTCTCATATCACCATACATATGTACTCTTCTCATATCAAAGAAGATAGAACACACTTATAAGTAAAACAATTGTTGTCCAATATAACTGGTCTTAAGGGCTATATATTTAATTATACCATACAAAGTTAATAATTCTACAGAATTCATGTGAATATAGAGATTATTCTTATATGATCAGAGACAGAATTAAAAGTTCCTCTTGCCTTACAAAGAGATTGTCCACAAGGTACAGAATGACTTACGTATTTCTAGATGTAGTTCACGTATTTGATTTTGCTTTTGCATTTTTGCTCCAAGAGAAAGTTCTATGGGATTGTGGATGCTAGTAGGAAATGATAGTAATATTTAAAGTGAAGAAGAAATGACCATTAGAATATATGTGTGACAATGGTAGAGTGGACAAGTATACTGACCAAGGATAGGTGAGCCCCTTCTCATGAGGATGAATGCAACCTATATGAACTATTTTGTACTTTATATATTACTCAGTACATGGAAGCTGCCTGAGTCACATGGAGGTTCAGTGATTTGTTGAAGATCATACAACTAGTTAAATGTTTAAGGAAGAATTCGAGCCTTAGTCTCTTCCTAACAGGGCAGTTATGTAGTACAGTGGATAAAGTCTCAGGCCTGAAGATCAGAAAGATCTGAGTTCAAATTTGAAATCCACTACTTGTGTTATCCAGGGAAAGTCACTGTACCCTGTTGGCATCATTTTCCTTTTTTTGTAAAATGAGCTAGACAGGGAAATGATAAACCATTCCAGTATATTTGCCAAGAAAACCTCAAATAAGATCATGCAGAGTCAGGCACATCTGAACAACTCTTCCTGAATCCAAATCTTACACACTATGTACCACATTAAAAATTTTCTTTGTTTTGCATCATATGCTAGGGTAATACAGAAAGTTTACTTATTTCTTACCTTCCCTAAAGAGAACCCCACCCCAACACATGTATACATCCCCAAAAGCCAAAAAAAATTTCCTCTCTAGCAGAATAAAAAATGGTCACTTTTGGTACAGGTTTTCAGATGTACCACTTCACAATTCATTCTGATAAATTTAGTTAAAAATTAAGAAGTCCCAAGCACATTTTTCTCATAGTATACTTTGTATATTTAAAATCTGATCTTTGAAAGTTTTCTTTTATGGTTCTGCTTGGTATTGGTCAGGCAGGTGTGATATATTCTGAAAATGTGAGTTCTAATCATTTGATTTGGATGTCTTTACTATAATGCTATCTTACTTTTTGGAGAAACTTGAATTAATTAAAAGAATAATAGAATCAGAATTTCAGAGTTGAGAGGTCCTTGAAAACCATCTTTTCTAACCCAAACCTATAAAATAATACCCTCTACAATATACATAGCAAGTGATCATCCACTTGTTCCTTCTGGATTCTCATTGATGTAGAACCCATCCTCTCAATATAGCCAATTTACTTTTGGATAACCCTGATTGTCAAAAAGATTTTCCTGATGTCAAATCTAAATATGCTTCTTTGCAAGTCCTACCCTTTGTTTCTGGCTTTGCCCTCTGGGTCCAAATAGAACATGTTAAATGCCTCTTTCTTATGACAGCTTTCCAAATACTAGGAGACAGCTATCATGTCCCTCTGAGTCTTCTCAGCCAAACACCCTCAGTTTCTATAATTGATCCTAAGAGGGCACAGATTAAAAAAAATCTTACTTCATTTGCTAAATGTTAAGGCTCTGAAATATTTGGATAGAGTGTAATTCCTTCTGAGAAATCTATATGCCAGCTCCAACGCTGAAACCTCTGGCATAGGCTGGCCAGAGGGAAGAGGGTAAGGGCACAGAAGGTGCTATCAAAGACACATTTGCTGAATTTATAATTTATACCACACGTTTAGTGAGTGTAACTCTCTGTGCCTTAAGACTTCCCAAAGAATACATATTAATGTATTAAAATTGCTAAGGAACACACACACACACAAATGCAAATAAAGATATATAAGAAAAATCTTTCCAACAGTAAGAATTCTTTGAATCTCAGTTTCATTATCACAAAGAGAACTCACCTTGTTTCCCTCCTTTCTTTCTAGTCAACATGGTCAGCTTTGTATTAGAAAAACCAACAGCTCAGGAGCCCAATTTAGCTCTGTTTTCATAGGCTGGCTTTATGGAGCCTGAGTGGGAGAGGGAGGCATTTGCTTTTTCATCAGAATTATTGGCGACAGTTGTTGCTCCTTCTTCCCCACCCTCGTTATTTGACTTGCCTTGATAGTGGCAAATTTCTCAAGAGGTGTAATTCATGTTATGTTGGAGAAAACGACTACAATAATCATCAAAACTACAGTACTAGGAATGGGTCAGAACACCAAACCTCTGCCCTGGCTCTGGCACAAACTGTGCCACCTTGGATGTGTAGCTTTTTAACCATCCCAAGACTGAGATTTCTGATCTGTAAAATGTGCATCTGGGACTAGGTGACCTCTAAGCTAGCTCTGAGTTTGACATTTCCATTACTCTGTCACTCAAGGCCAAGTAGATGTGATTCAGCTTATGCCTGGGAAGCACCTTGTGACTGACTTTGGGCAAGTCGTTTAACCCTTCGGTGTCTCAGACAAGCCTAGAAGACTGTGAGTTATATATAATACTTGCTGATCTAAATAACTAGGGACGTACTGTAGACTAATGCAGCCACAAATCTAGAAAAATAACAACCACTAAAAAAAACTTTAATATATTCTAGTAAGTATAGATTTTACCTACATATTTTACACATATATGCTACTATTGTTTTCTAATTATTTCATTTGTATAATTCTTCTCTTCACAACAAATTTGGAAGACAGGGATTAAATACTTCTTTTAATTTTTTTTTGTTTTTCCCCAAAGTCTATCACATTTCCTTGCTCAGTTCATACAGTGAGTTTGTAATAAATGCTACTTTAGTGATTGAATAGGATAAAAATAGAGAAATTCAAAATATTGTGACAATTATATTACCTAGAACAATTCATCCTTGTGTTTGATGTGTGTATGTGTATCTATATATGAAGATGTATATATATATATATGTACATATACATATATTTACACCTGTGCAGAAATATAAGGCTTTATACTTTTCAAATTGTTTTTAAGTATATTTCCTTACATGAAACTCATAATATTGTGAAGAAGTTGGGGTTAACATTGTAATGAACTAGAGCTATGAATCTCATCTGTCTCTTTGCATGTTCTGCACAAAGCAGAAAGAAGTAGAGCTCTAAAAATGCATCTAGTAGTACTAATACTATAAAAATATCTTGGGGGCGCAGCTGGGTGGCTCAGTGTATTGAGAGTCAGGTCCAGAGATGGAAGGCCCTAGGTTCAAACACTTCCTAACTGTGTGACCCTGGGTACATTACTTAACTCCCTTGCCTAGACCTTACCACTCTTCTGCCTTGGAACCAGTACATAGTATTGACTCCAAGATGGAAGGTAAGGGTTTTAAAAATAAAATAAAATATGTCAGGCAATCTGATGTTGCTTAGGGTTCCCCTCTCAGAATAAGCTTTTAAAAATGAAAATTAGAGTATTGCAAAGAAAATTCATTTTATGGAAATACAGTCAGCAATTTTTTAAATTTTTAATCATTTATTAATATTCATTTTTAACATGGTTACATGATTCATGCTCCTACTTTCCCCTTCACCCCCCGCACTCCCCCCACCCATGGCCGATGCATATTTCCACTAGTTTTGTCATGTGTCCTTGATCAAGACCTATTTCCAAATTGTTGGTGGTTGCATTGGTGTGGTAGTTTTGAGTCCACATCCTCAATCATGTCCACCCCAACCCTTGCGTTCAAGCAGCTGTTTTTCTTATATGTTTCCTCTCATGTAGTCCTTCCTCTGAATGTGGGTAGCATCTTTACCATAAATCCCTCAGAGCTGTCCTGTGTCATTGCTTTCTGCTGGTACAGAGGTCCATTACATTCGAATTTTACCACAGTATATCAGTCTCTGTGTACAGTGTTCTGGCTCTGCTCCTTTCACTCTGCATGAGTTCCTGGAAGGCTTTCCAGTTCACCTCGAACTCCTCTAGTTTATTGTTCCTTTTAGCACAATAGTATTCCATCACCCGCATATACCACAGTTTGTTCAGCCATTCCCCAATTGAAGGACATACTCTCCTTTTCCAATTTGTTGCCACCACAAAAAGCGCAGCTATGAATATTTTCGTACAAGTCTGTTTATCTATGATCTCTTTGGGGTACAAACCCAACAATGGTATGGCTGGATCAAAGGGCAGGCATTCTTTTACAGCCCTTTGAGCATAGCTCCAAATTGTCAGCCAGAAAGGTTGGGTCAGTTCACAACTCCACCAGCAATGCAACAATGTCCCAATTTTGCCACATCCCCTCCAGCATTCATTACTCTCCCATTCTTTCATTTTAGCCAATCTGCTAGGTGTGAGGTGATACCTGTTGTGTGCAGATGCAAAGCATGGAATCCCTGCAAAGGTACAGGGAGAGCCTCACCCAGAATTCCAGGGGACCTCAGAGTTTTTTTGATTTGTATTTCTCTAATTATTAGAGATTTAGAACACTTTCTCATGTGCTTATTGATACTTTTGATTTCTTTACCTGAAAAATGCCTATTCATGTCTCTTGCCCATTTATCAATTGGGGAATGGCTTGATTTTTTATACAATTGCTTTAACTCCTTGTATATTTGAGTAATTAGACCCCTGTCAGAGTTTTTTGTTATAAAGATTTTTCCCAATTTGTTGTTTCCCTTCTGATTTTGACTACATTGTTTTTGTTTGTACAAAAGCTTTTTAGCTTAATATAATCAAAACCATTTAATTTACATTTTGTAATTTTCTCTATCTCTTGCTTGGTTTTAAAATCTTTCCTTTCCCAGAGATCTGAAAGGTATACTATTTTGTGTTCACTTAACTTATTTATAGTTTCCCTCTTTATATTTAAGTCATTCACCCATTCTGAATTTATCTTGGTGTAGGGTGTGAGATGTTGATCTAAACCTAATATCTCCCATATTGTTTTCCAAATTTCCCAGCAGTTTTTGTCAAATAGTGGATTCATGTCCCAAAAGTTGGGCTCTTTGGGTTTATCATACACTGTCTTGCTGACATCATTAACCCCAAGTCTATTCCACTGATCCTCCCTTCTATCTCTTAGCCAGTACCATATTGTTTTGATGACTGCTGCTTTATAGTATAGTTTAATATCTGGTATTGCTAGGCCCCTTTCCTTCACATTTTTTTCATTATTTCCCTTAAAATTCTTGATCTTTTGTTATTCCAAATGAAATTTGTTATAGTTTTTTCTAATTCAGTAAAGAAGTTTTTTGGTAGCTTGATAGGTATGGCGCTAAATAGATATATTAATGTGGGTAGGATGGTCATTTTTATTATGTTAGCTCATCCTACCCATGAACAATTAATGGCTTTCCAATTGTTGAGATCCAGTTTTATTTGTTTGGAAAGTGTTTTGTAGTTGTTTTCATATAATTGCTGTGTTTGTTTTGGTAGATAGATTCCTAAGTATTTTATATTGTCTAGGGTGATTTTAAATGGTGTTTCTCTTTCTACTTCTTGCTGCTCTAGTGTGTTGGAAATGTATAGAAATGCTGATGATTTATGTGCATTTATTTTGTATCCTGTCACTTTGCTAAAGTTGTTGATTATTTCTACAAGCTTCTTAGTTGATTCTCTAGGATTTTTTAAGTAGACCATCATATCAT
>NC_058135.1:185559224-185567877 GCF_016433145.1 Gracilinanus agilis | reverse complement strand
GTGTTTTGTAGTTATTTTCATATAATTGCTGTGTTTGTTTTGGTAGATAGATTCCTAAGTATTTTATATTGTCTAGGGTGATTTTAAATGGTGTTTCTCTTTCTACTTCTTGCTGCTCTAGTGTGTTGGAAATGTATAGAAATGCTGATGATTTATGTGCATTTATTTTGTATCCTGTCACTTTGCTAAAGTTGTTGATTATTTCTACAAGCTTCTTAGTTGATTCTCTAGGATTTTTTAAGTAGACCATCATATCATCTGCAAAGAGTGATAGCTTAGTTTCCTCATTGTATATTTTGATACCTTCAATTTCTTTTTCTTCTCTAATTGCAACTGCTAGTGTTTCTAGTACTATGTTGAATAATAGAGGTGATAATGGGCATCCTTGTTTTACTCCTGATCTTATTGGGAAGGCTTCTAATTTATCCCCATTGCATATGATGTTTGTTGATGGTTTTAGGTATATACTGTTTATTATTTTTAGGAAAGGTCCTTCTATTCCTATGCTTTTCAGTGTTTTCAATAGGAATGGATGCTGTATTTTGTCAAAGGCTTTTTCAGCATCTATTGAGATAATCATGTGATTTTTGTTTGTTAGACTGTTGATATGGTCAATTATGTGGATGGTTTTCCTAATGTTGAACCATCCTTTGTATAGTATTGGGATTAGCTGCTCTTTGAATGTCTGATAGAATTCACTTGTGAATCCATCAGGTCATGGTGATTTTTTCTTAGGGAGTTCTTTGATGGCTTGTTCGATTTCTATTTCTGATATGGGATTATTTAGGTATTCTATTTCTTCTGCTGTTAATCTAGGCAATTTATATTTTTGTAAATATTCATCCATATTTCCTAAATTCTTATATTTCTTGCCCTATAATTGGGTGAAATAGTTTTTAATTATTGCCTTAATTTCCCCTTCATTAGAGGTGAGGTCTCCCTTTTCATCTTTAATACTGTCAATTTGGTTTTCTTCTTTCCTTTTTTCATTAGATTGACCAGTACTTTGTCTATTTTGTCTGTTTTTTCAAAATACCAGCTTCTAGTCTTATTTATTAATTCAATAGTTCTTTTACTTTTGATTTTATTAATTTCTCCCTTGATTTTTAGTATTTCTCATTTAGTTTTCATCTGGGGGTTTTTAATTTGCTCGCTTTCTAATTTTTTGAGTTGCATGCCCAATTCATTAATCTCTGCCCTCCTTAATTTGTTAATATATGCAGTCAAGGATATAAATTTCCCCCTGAGTACTGCCTTGGCTGCATCCCACAGAGTTTGGTAGGATGTCTCATCATTGTCATTCTCTTCAATGAAATTGTTGATTGTTTCTATGATTTCTTCTTTGGCAAATTGGTTTTGGAGAATCATATTGTTTAATTTCCAATTGATTAAAAAAGACAGGGAAGGTCATTACATCCTGATTAAAGGTAGTATAAACAGGGGCTGCTTCCACAGCCACATTCCAGTCTGCATAGGGTCTCCATTTGAGGTCCTAGCCTGAGCTAGAGATCTTTGTCCATGTCTAGGGCAATGTCTTCACCAGCTCCAGCAGTCAGGGAAGTCTGTGCGTGTTCTTTAGCCACTTAGGGTCCTAAGTCTTGCTGCTCTCAGGAACAAGCCCTGGAGCTGCCAGTGACTTACTGGGTGCCCTAATCGTACTTTCACTCATGTGCTTTGGCCTCTGGGCTGTACATGATGTAGGGGTGTTGGAGGGGCTTCTTCCTCTTGCATTTTAGTGAGAGTTGTTTCACCCCTTTATAATGTGGAAATGCCCCAATTCCATGTACCTTCAATGCTGCGCCCTGTTGTGGGGTCCCTTTGTTCATCTGGATTCCTTTTTTATGTCCCCTTGAGGAGTCCTGTATGCTTCGGTTAGGAGAGATAGAGCAGCTGCTCCTTACTCTGCTGTCATCTTAACCGGAAGTCCACAATGATCCAGTCAGCAATTTTTAAAAAATAGTTTAGGGTTCCCAGGTTAATAACCTTAGATTTAGAATCTGCTTTTAATCTATCTTTTTTATCTTTCTTTTTTCCCTTTTTTCTTTCCTTCCTTCTTTCCTCCTTTCCTTCCTTCCTTCCTTCCTTCCTTCCTTTCTTCCTTTCTTCTTATCATCTATGTGTCATAGATTTATGTACATGCACCTATATGTGTATGTACACATATATGGGACAATTAATATGCATAGAAACACATACAGACATCTGGAGCATCTAGGCAGCACAGTGGATAGAGCACTTGACTTTGAGTCAAAAAGATCTGAGTTCAAATCTAGCCTAAGATGCTTACTAGTTTTGGTAGCTTGGGTAAGTGACTGAACCCTATTTGTTCTGGTTTCCTCATCTGTAAAATGAGCTTGGAAAGAAAATGGCAAACCACTCCAATATCTTTGCCAAGAAATCCAAATGCAATCACAAAGAGTTGGTCATGACTGAAACAAGTGAACAATATCTACCATCTATTTCATGTATACATATACAAATACATATTGTGTGGGGGAAAGTGAAGGGAAAAGGGAGGAAGGTAGTTTGGATTGGAGAAAGGAGAGAGGAAGGTAGAGGAAGGGAAAGGAAGGTAGTGATCCCCAGCCCCCATGGGGGAAATTGACCAGAGCCCTCAACTAAATGATCAGAGAGCAACTTTAGGGTTTAGAATAGCTAGGTTTTATTTTAATTATGAAATGGAAGGTCTCGGGGAAACTAGGAGGTAGGAAGAAAGGGAAGAAGGTGTCAAGAGAGAGATCAAGGTTTTAGGGTAGAGAGCTTTCCAGGTTAGAAAGAGCACTGCTTCCAGGGTTGAGAGAGAAAAGGCGCCCAAACTTTTCCTTTTATACTTTCTCTGACACCTCCCAAAAAGGAAGTGGGAGTTGTCAGTGGAATTTGTAGCAGAGAGAGTCCTGGGAGACTTAATCTTCCAGGGCTTATAAACATTCCAAATGACACATTCCCCACTGTGATCCTTTGGGAGATGAATCTCCCCAATGGATCATAACAAACATAAATACATTTAAAATCACAATAAATAAAGGGATGTGTTAGGGGAAGTTGTAGCAGAGAGAATACTGGGAGATGTAGTCTTCCATGGCTAACAAACATTCCAAATGACACAATATATATGTAAATATATGTATGAATGTGTATAACACACATACATATATGTGATTCAAAATATCCTTTAAGATGATTTCTCTTAAATGTATGTATTTGAACAATTATTCTATTAAAAATGAAAATAATTGCAATGGGATATAGTTAGCAAAATACATTTTTATAAATACATAAACCCCAGGTTAATAACACCTGATTGATCTACCTATCCATTTATCTGTCTATCTATCTACCTACCTATCTTTTCAAATATTATGAATAAATGTTTGAAAAGTATTTTGAATCATGTGTATAAGTTCAAAATGCATACCTATATATAAGTATATGAGACACATATATACATATTCTTAATTCAAAATAATTATTTAAAATGACCACTTTGCATAATATTTAAAGGCAAATATAAAATAATGAAATACATAGGCTTACAAAAGAAACCAATTCTTTTAGAATACATTTATTAAGATATTAAAAGAGAAACCAGATTCACAGAGTCCAATTTTAAGAGACCCTGATTCAGAGCCTATAATATTTACAAATATGAGTGTATATCATTTCATTTAAATATTATTTATTAGTGATTATTTAAAAGATGTTTTAGAAATACATTTTAATATATTAATATGTTGAATAATGTGTATAACACAAATATTATACATATATTTATAGTAAATACATATATGATTCTATTTTATCCTTTTTAATGATCACTCAAAAAAATCCAAATATCAATTGGGGTATTACAATGTTCTTCAAAAACCAAAACATACCACACCTAGTAAATCTAGTCTCCTAAGTACAGATGAGATTATTTAGTTTAGAAAAGAAATACACATAATGAAACATTTTTATAACTGCTACCTGGTTCGAGATTGACAGCTTATAACTATTTGGAAGATAAAAAAAGCATGCAGTTATAACTCCAAGAAATGAAATACATTGAACTAGCTTTAGAAAAATTAGATAAAAAAGATGTGTTATGAACTGAAGTTGTCTATTCATTTTTATTATAAATGTTGGGACTTTTGGAAGATTCAGAACTAGTATCTTGAGTGTCCTTGTAATATCTGAAATTTGAAAAGCACAAAGAGCCAAGTCTTTTCAAAATTAAACAAATACAACTGTGTTTTTTTAGCCATTAATCAAAAGAATATGATTACTGGAAAAAAGGTAAGTAAGAGGAACAAGTTTTTGAATCTAAGTACTATATTCTCACAACACATGGATAAATCACATATGCATCGAAGAGAAACACAACCTCTACATATTGATATTTCTTATTTCCAGGACTATAAAATTAATTGATTGTGAAGAGCAGAGTGATTAATTGGTTAATATTTATAATTCATTATAGGAGCCTTAAATATGGTGATTATGGCAATTTAGAACAAAATGTCAATTCAATTCTCTCATATGATTCACTGATTGAAAAATTACAATAAAGTAATATCAAACTCTGAATTAATGTATTTTAGTCAACATATTTTTTGAATAAGTTTACTAAGTAAGAAAGAAATCAATTCATAAGTACATTGTGCCATATACATGAGACAAGAATATTAACAACATGAAAACATTTTAAACATCTTAATTTCTACATTATCTTAGAAATAAAAAAAAATGAGATCATACCATTTTTTTCCTTTGCATTGAACATCTGCAATGCCTTGTCCTTCTAGGAAAATGTGTAAATTGAGAAACCTGGAACAAATTAAAATGATCATGTGAGAGAATTTCAGTTCACACTAAGCTTCCAGTTGAATAGAAGAATTCATTGGTCAAATAGAATCTGTGGCTTGGAATACAAAGACTATAGCCATGAAGTAGTAGAGTTAAATCAAGATGTTATCTTTCACTACTACTGTGAGTTATGTGGATTATGCTAGTCTAGAAGAAGGAAGGTCCACTGTCCATTAATGTTAATTACATTCCTTTTATGGGAGCACCATTTACAGTTGCACGTTAAGTCAGGTTGAACTAGATCAATCATAGTGGGCAGAAATGAAGTGAGGGTTGAAGGAGAAGTGGTAGGGAACTGAAACAATGAATAGTTTCCTTTTACTTTATGAAGTACTTTCATACAGGCTCATTTTATAATAATGATAATTATAGCTTACATTTAAGGATTGATATACATTATGTCTTAAAACTAGTTTCTTTGCAGCTCTATTAGGCAGGAAGAATACGGCTCTTTTCCATGGTTTATATAGTGATGAGATAATTTGGAATTATAACAATTAAGTGACTTGCCTACTCTAGGCTGTTACCCGTAAATTTCAGTAAAAACTTGAACCTAGTTCTTTGGTTTCCAAGTCCACATTCATTTTTCTTTTTACTATGCCATTATATTTCAGAGCCTTAAATATGGAAAGAATATATGTTGAGCACACAGGCCAGAAAATTAGGGATGTTTTCTTAAACAATTGCAAATGCTCACATACATGTTCTATGTGTAAACATACATATTTGTATACAGACAAATTATACACACATATACACAGATGCAGATATATATAAATAGTGCATATGCATGTATATACATATAAATATATGTGCATGCATATATATAATTTCAATTTTTGTTTGCTTCATTCAATCAGTCAAGTAGCATTTATTAAGCACTTATGTGCCAGAGATTGTGTAACATCCTGGAGAACAAAAAGAAAGGGAAAAATAAAAAGTCAGGGCTCTGAATTTGCTCACTATTGGGGAAAAACTATCATGCTGTACAAACAAGAGGGAAAGATGAACATAAGATTGAATGGGAAGTTATCAAAGAATAAAGGCACTAAGATTAAGGATGACTGGAAATTTCTTCTTTCATAATGAGAGATTTTAACTGAGCCATAGAAACTAGTCAGAAAAGTTCAGAAGGAGAAATGAAAAAGAATTCCAGTTATTAGAGGCAAGCCAATGAAAATTCCAGAAATCAGGCAAAAGAATATCATGTACAAGGAAAAAGCAAAGAGGAGAGTATCACTGGATAGTAAATAATGTCAAAAAGAGTAAAATAAGAAATCTTGAAAATTAAGGAGTCCAGTAATGAAGCAATCAAAATAAATTGTTTTATTTGATCATAGAGGCAAATAATGGGGATGTGTACTTTTTTGAATAAGGGAGTAACCTGCTCAGACCCAAGCTTTAGTAAAATTGGTTTGACAGCTGACTGAAAGATGGACTGGAGTGAGGAGAGACTTAACAAGATCAACCATCTGGCTGCTGCCTGTTCCAGACATGAGAGTCTGTACTAGGCTGCTGCCACTGCCAGAGAGAAGAATGCTGCATAAACAAGAGTTGTTTAAAGCAAGAAGTGATGGGATATTACAATGATTAGACACTGGGAAGGGGGTGGTGAGAGAAAGTGAAAAGTTGAGAATGAAACCTGGGTTTCCAGCCTGGGTGACTATGAAGATGACAATGCCCTCAACAATAATATAGAAGGTCAGAAGGGAGAAAGAGGGTAAAGATCAAGACTTCAGTATTGGACATGTTGAATTTAAGATTTATATGAACAATTCAACTTGAAATACATGCTAGACAGCTGGGGCTATGAAATTAGAGATTGCTAGAGAGGTTAGGGCAGAATAAGTAGATTTTAGAGCAATTTATATAGAAATTATAATTGAAACTATAGAAATGAATAAGATCATCAAATGAAAAAGGAAATAGTATAAAGGGAAATAGAGACTTAAGAACAGAATAACATAAAAGTTTCTGGTGACATACATTGTCAATGGGTTTCCCAAGAAGCTAAACACAAAAATGGAGAAGAGATATGAGTATAACTAATGGATCAAGTTAAGAGTTGTTTTTTTAGGGGCAGGTATATTTTTGGGGATTAGGGAAACATCCATGAAACAGGAGGGTATTAATTATTGAAAAAGTAGGTATAATGGAAGCAAAATCTGTTGGAGATGTCATTGGATCACTTGTGCATGTTTTCCTGGGCAAGGAAATGATTCATGTTTTCTTTGGAAACAGGTGTAAATGATGAAATAGTTGTGGAAGCAACATCTGAGTGATGTGAAATAGAGGAGAAAAGTGAACTTCTGGTAAATAGCCCCAAGTTTCTCAGCTGAGAAAATTTTTAGGGGTAGGGGTAGCTGTGGGAGTTTTGAGAAAGGCTGAAAATATTTGGAAGTAACTGCATTGTGGGAGATAGTAAAGCAATTAGGTAGGTACAAAAAATTGCCCTTCCAAAGTGAGAGTCCAGGTGAGATTATGTAACATAAATTCATAAAGGATATAGGCAGGATATATTTCATTATGCATTTAGTTACCTCCAGATTAATTGAGGAGCCTGTGTATGGGAACAAAGGGAACAGATGGTGGGAGTAATCAAAGGTTGGGGTTTGGCAGAGCAAGATCTATAAAATAAGTCAAAGGAAGAAAAAAAGACAGTTCAATTTATTTTATTATATTTTTCTCAATTAATTGTAGATACATTTTAATAATCATATTCTGACATTATGTGATACATGTACCCTTCCTGCCTCCCTCATTCCCTCTCCCTGAGATATCAGATAATATGATATAGTTCATACAAGTGCTATTATATAATGCATATATCCATATTCATCATGTTACAAAAAAAGACATATCTTTTATATAAAAAATCTCATGAAAAATAGTATACTTCAATCTACATTCAGACTCTGTCAGTCCCTTTTATGACCATATCTGTAGGTAGCTGTGGATGAGTAGAGGAGTGAGACATGGGAAATGAACAATGAATAAGGATAATAGAATTTTTGAGGGGTTATAGTATATATTTTGAAGAAAATCAAGTAAGAATGTTAGTTAGATGAGAATGCTCCAGGAGATGAAAATTTAGATCAAAATGCATTTAATGACTCTTTAAATATTAGTATTCATTTATAGAAACTGAGGTGAAAAAAGTATGAATTGTATGAATGAAATTGCATAATTATTTCATGGATATAAATTCCAATGTTGGTGTTTCTAAGGGCAGTGTCAAATGTGCTGGTAAATGATAAACAATTGGCTCTCTAGAAAAAAAGAAAGAAAATAATATGTATATATAACTCATTTTTAACTTTAATTTGCATTACTAAAATTCCCTCCATATCATATTTAAGTCTAGACAATCAACAAAACAATAAATCAAGATCTGATTTATAATATTGCCGATTTCTAAGTAAATGCACAAATGGAAAATTGAACAATTGAGTCTTGCATTCTAGTTCAAACTAGCTCAGGCAGACCCATGGAATGGTGAAATAAATTAGTACCTGAGTGAGGGTAAGGAAAAATAATGGACAATCAAGAACTGTGGTTTACCAACAGAGTGACTTTAGTTTGTGTGCAGAAAAAAAATGTGAGATGGAAACAATGAATTACAACATGTAAAAAGGAGACTCTCAAGCTTGTGATCAAATAAGTTGCCCCTTCTCTCCCCCCTAATGGCCCTGGTTTGTAACTGGATGAAAAAGTGTTAGGAGTGAAGCTATATATGGGGTTGATCTACTGCTCTAGGTGAATATGCTAAGGACATACAATAAGTTAAAGTAAAAAAAAAATATTATAT
>NC_058135.1:185515957-185558836 GCF_016433145.1 Gracilinanus agilis | reverse complement strand
ATATATATATATATATATATATAGCAGGGAGTAGCCTGATGGCACAGCGGATAGGATAGAGTTCGAGGTTTGGAGTCAGAAAGACCAGAATTCAAAACTTGCTTCAAACATTTACAAGCTATGTGACCCTGGGAAATAACTTAACACTGTTTGCCTCAGTTCCTCATCTGAAAAAGAATTGGAGAAGGAAATGCCACTCCTTTATCTTTTCCAAGAAAATTCCAGAGAAGGAAAAACAAAGAGTTGGATATAACTAAAAATTACTAATGAAGAAGTCTGTAGTGTAATGTATAGAATCAGTAAGCCACATCTTGAAGTGTTGAAATATACTCTAGTTACTAGACCTTTCTCCTTTCAGCCTCCTCTTGCCTTACTCAATTTTGGGGGGGCTACGATAAAAAAAACTTGTTTTATTCTGTATTGGAAGCCTATTTGAATGTTTACTTTCTGAGTTCCCCCTGGTTTGTACAAGAAAAGAGACAATGTAAGGATATAAGTTTTGGAGTAGAAAAGACGACTTTAAAAGAAGCATGAGAATATGCTTGACTCTAAGTGCGTTTGTGATACTCATGTGGTGTGTCAGTCCTTTACAGTTGGCCTAGCTTCTAGTCTGAAGGATTTCTTTTGCTGGCTACTTGCCTTTAAGGAGGTTACTTTTATGTTCTGAGTCTCAGTGACCTTATCTGTAAAATGTGCATAACACAACTTTTCATTCTTCCTTGCAGGGATGTTGGGAAAATAAAATAACATAATTCGTGCAAACTCAAAGTTTACCCACTAAATAATTATATATACAAAATGGAATTATTGTGGTGGATATATAGTGAGGTACAAAAGCAGAAGCTATGGGTAGGAAGTTGGGAGATCCAGATTCTAATCCCAGTTCTGAAATTAATTGATGGTGTTTCCTTGGGCAAGCCACTAAAGATTTTGGATCTTCATTCTTTGGCCTGTAAAATAAGGGTGTTGTATGTATGGAATGAAGGTTTAATGATGTTTTAATGAGAGTTAAAACCAAAAAATGTCCATTTTGCTATTTGAATTTCCTGATTTTGTTGCTTTATTAATGAAATAAATATAAAATTTCCCAAATAATCATGCACTGAAAAAAGGAGATTCAGAACTAGAGGATATCCATAACAATCATCTTATCTAATATATGCCCTTTTGTAAATGTATTAATTAAGTTATAAACAAGGAAAATGATTAAATAAATTCATGTAGTTCTTAAGTGGCAGACTAGGATTTTAATCCAAGTTTGTTTTCTCACATGTTAATACATTTTCCACTACATCAACCTGACTCCCTTTGTAGAAAGGATCCAAAAACTTTTTGATCATGTACCCTAAAAGTAAAATAATTTTAGCCAAATTTTTAATGTTTATATTTATTTATAAACTTATACATGTACTAATAATACCAACAATTATTATATTAGAAAGCTTAAATGCTATTAAAAACAATGAGCTAAAGATGAAATGGTATTTGATTGTAGAGTCAAATGGAGCATTTAGAATTTACTGATGAGGGGAATAATATAATAAGATCTGTTCTGTAGAAAAAAATCAATTTGACCACGATGTGGAAGATGGATTAAGTGGGAGAGGGACATGAAGGTAGGAAAATAATAGAAAGCTATTGATGAGTTATAGAAAAAAAATGATAAGGATCTTTACTAAGGTTGTGGCAGTGTAAGAGAGAAGAAAACAAAATCATTGTCAATATGACTGAACAAGTTTCAAAATAATGTAAACTCTTAAGTGTGAAAGAATTTTTCTAGTTATCAATAATAAAAATGCAAATCTAAACTCCTTTGAGCTTTTACTTCACATCCAGGAAAATGGAAAGGAGAAGAGGTGAATAGTTAATGTTGGAGGGACTATGGTAAGAGAGGCACACTAATTTTCTGGTGGAGTTGCAGGCTGATTCAAATATTCAGAAAGAAATTAAAGTTTTGCAAAGAAAATGACTGAAGTATCCATGTCATTTGATCAATAGATTTCCACAATTTAGTGTATGACCAGAGGAGATTAACCATAAAAGAAAGTTTCCATATAAAAATTATTTTGGCAGTCATTTTTTGGAGTAGCAAAGTACCAGAAAAAAATGCAGATGTCCATTGATTAAAAAATTAATAGCTAAGTTCTGATATGTGAATTTAACAAACTATTATAGCATTATAAGAAAAATGAACACAGATGCAGAGAAACATGGAAACACTTATATGAACTAATGACAGATGAATTACACAGAAAAAGGAAAACAATATACATAATGACTTCAACAATGTAATAGAAAAACAACAATATAATTGAAGTTTAATGAAGTGAATTTATGACTTAAATTGGTCTCAAATAATTGATATGAGAAAACAACACATATTCTGCTTTGCATATATGTGTGGCTACATAGTGGTAGTGGAACTCTTGTTTCATTTCACCCTTTTTATTATTTGTTGCAAGTATGACTATCTATAAAGATTAGAAGATACATTAAAAATGCAGGTGACATAAAAATATGTCAATAAAATTAATATTTAAAAGAGAAAAGGGGACAGAAGATGCTGAGATAGAAACTAGAAGATTTGTCATCTGGTTGGTGAGGGAGGATGAGTATCATAGGACAAGAAGATTGTAAATCTGGATTCTATGGGTTTTTTTCTCTGAATTTGAACTTGTAGAAGAATAAAAATTGAAAAGACGTGAAACCATTTAAACAAAGATCTATTTTGCAGTGAAGCATCTTAATTTAATCATGGCCATATTAATATTTTAAAAATAATACCAAAGATTATAAATTCTGTTGCAAATTAGAGGACATAAATTAAAGTGATAAAATTTTTTGGAGTAAATGAACAGTGAATTTTCACGTACTTTACCATGGGTTAGTTAAAGTCCCTAGCAAATTTCTTCTTTCTTGACAAATGACTAGACTGGTAGATTATCATAACCGTATGCTATAGAGATAACATATGAAGATTTCAACAAATTGCCTAAAATATTCTCTCATTTTCCTTATGTGCAAGATAGAAGGATTTAGTTTAAATAATAATGCAGATAAGTTATTTTAGAAAGCTGAAAGAACTAACTGATAGAGTAATCATTAGTAATTCAGTGTCAAATTGGAAGGAGATCTCCAGTGAAGTACCTCAATGACCCAATATTATAAAATAATTTTAGATATATTAAATGATGCAAACTTTCAAATTTATGGGTGATAAAAACCTGGTAAAGAAAGCAAAAGGGGCAGCTGGGTAGCTCAGTGGATTGAGAGTCAGGCCTAGAGACTGGAGGTCCTAGGTTCAAATCCGGCCTCAGATACTTCCCAGCTGTGTGACCCTGGACCCCCATTGCCCACCCTTACCAGTCTTCCACCTGTGAGCCAAAACACAGAAGTTTAGGTTTAAAATTTAAAAAAATAAAAAAATAAAGAAAACAAAAATTGTATATGACAAAATCTGTTTCCCAACACATCTTGAAGGTTAAAAGAAATGAACTAAAGTAAATAAGATGTCTGGTAAGGTATGGTATTGTAGAAAAGAGCATTTTGAGAAGAAAATGGATATTTTAGTAGAATGCAAGCTCAGAATTTATCAACTATGCCATTAAGCATCAAACAATGCTCATATAATCAGTCCACATTAAGAAAGACATTTTCCAAGAACACAGAGGTTTTAGTCGTACTGTATTATTCTCTAGATAGACAACATTGTGTTTGTTTCTGAAATGTAATTATATGGAAGCACATTTACAAGCTTGAACTTGTCAGGAGAAGGAAAACTGAGTTTAGGGATCTTGTGGCCACTCCATTTGAAGTTATATTAAAGAAAATTGAGGTATGTAAACAATCTATTTCCCCCTTCCCCCTCTTACCACCCTAATTCCCTTGTCTTGTTCTGCTCCTACTTCTCTGTAAGGTAAGATAGGGTTCTATAACCCAGTGAGTATGGTTGTTATTCCCTCTCTGAGCCACTTATTATGAGAGTAAAGTTTAGTCATTGCCCATCACCATTCTCATTCTCCCCTCCACTGTGATAGTTTTTCACATCTCTTTAAGTAAAATAATTTAACTCATTTCATCTCTCCCTTCCATTATCTCCCTGTGCAATTCTATTTTTCACCCCTTGAATTTTTTCACATATCATATCATCCCAATCAGCTTAGTTCCATACCCTATGCCTCTATATATTCTTTTTAACTGCTCTATTACTGATACATTTTTTTAAGGATTACAAATATCCTCTTTCCATGTAGGAATATATAGGCTTTGACCTTATTGATTCACTTAAATTTTCTCTTTCTTATTTACCTTTTTAGGATTCTCTATTCAATCTGGTCTTTTCTTCAGGAATGCTTGAAAATCTTCTATTTTATAGAATGACAAGTTTTTCACCTGAAGGAATATACTCAATTTTTCTGGATAGGTGACTCTGGGTTATAAACATCTTTGGTCTTCCAAAATATCATATTCCATACCTTTGGATCCTGTAATGTGATGGCTCCTAAGTCCTGTGTAATCCTAACTGTAGCTCCATGTTTTTGAATTCTTTCTTTCTGGATGATTGCAATATTTTTCCTCCTTGGCTTGGGGGCTCTTGAATTTAGCTCTTATATTCCAAGGAGTTTGTCATTTGGGCATTTCTTTCAGGAGGTGATCTGTGGTTTTTTTTCAATTTCTATTTTACTCTTGTTCATGAATCAGAGCAGTTTTCTTTGATAACTTCTTGTATTGTGATGTCTAGGCTTTGTGTGTGTGTGTGTGTGTGTGTGTGTGTGTGTGTGTGTGTAGTTGTGAGATCATGGTTTTCAGGTACTCTAATAATTCTTAAATTGTCTCTCTAGTTTTGTCAATGAGGTAGTTCATATTTTCTTCTGTTGTTTTTTTCATTCTTTTGATTTTGTTTTATTGTTTCTTGGTGTCTTATGAAGTCATTAGCTTCCAGTTGCCCAATTCTAATTTTTAAGAAATGATTTTCTTCTATCACCTTTTAGACCTCATTTTTCATTTGGCCCATTTCTTCTTGCATTGCTTTCATTACTCTTCTCCATTATTCTTCTGCCTCTCTGTTGATTTTTGAAATCCTTTTTGAGCTCTTAAAGAAACTGAGTCCAATTCTATTTTTCTTTGAATGTGTTTGTTTTGCTTTCACTGTATACTTCTGGGTCTGTGCCTTGTTCTTTGCTTTCATAAAAATTTTCTATGGTTGTTTTTTTATGTTTGCTCATTTTTCCAAACTTTTTCTTGTCTTTTACATTTATTTTAAAGATTATCAGGGGGATGGGACATTCTCTTAAACTTCGGTTCCTCCTTGATGCTACACTTAACATTTTTTTTGAGTTTCTACAAGTTTCAGTCCTTCCATGATGGTCTGTGGGCTGGGAGTTCTGAGAGGCACTTCCCACTGCTGATTCAATCACCCCCTGAGATTGCTGATGACTCCAGTTCTAGACTCAGGCTAGGGTTGGAGCTTTTGGTCTCACCATGGGCTTGATCAGGTCAGGTACAATGTGGACTGCTTTGTCTTGGGGTGCTAGATTTTTGGCAAGGGCCATCTAGGTCTGGGCTCCCACAGGCCAGTATGCTGTAGACTGTCTTCACTGGAAATCCCAGAGTCTACTCTTGGTTTACCCTGACCTGGAGTGCCACAGAGACTGCCCCAACCTATGATCAAGTCCTCACTACAAGATTGGTCTGGGACTCCTGGCCTCCTTCTGAACTCACTCAGATTAGGCACATAGCAAAAACTGCTTCTGGCTGGAATTCCAGACCTTACTGCAGGTTTGCTTGGAACTTTACATGGTGTGAGTTGGGTTGCTCTCCAATTAGTTCGACATAGTTTCAGGGTCTGGATGTAGGCTTAGGCCCAGGTTCAAATAGATATGAAACAATAGATATGGGGTACAGAGCTTCGTATTGGGTTATTCCTTATTCCTTGTTGTAGCCTCTTGCTGGCTGTCCTCCCTTTTCACCCAAGTGACCCAGATGTTCTCTGCCTACCTTTAGAATTGTTCTCTTCATAAAAGTTGCTTCACTTTGTCTCCTTGTTGGTTCTTTCACTCCTATATTCATTTTGTGGCATTATTTTGTTATTGGCTGGAAAGGATTCTCATGGTGGTTCCGAGCTTCCCAACTTCTACTCTGCCATCTCTAAGCAGTATTTTAATGAAGTGTTCTACATATATTATTATACTATATTTATATAAAAATATTTAGTTTAAAACCCTTTTGAAATAAAACTTCACTTACTATTATTGAATCATACTTCCTGTTAGTTATGTATTTGTGGTAGATAGGGATCATTTTCTATGGAAAAATATGTGCTGTATATAATGTGGAATTTTGAGATGTAGTAAAGTATTGGTTTAGTGATAATGTGGTAAAGTAAAAAGAACAATGGAGTTTAGAGTCAAAGGAGAAGAGGATTGAAATATAGCATCTTACCAGCTGTGGGGTTATGGGCAAGGTATCAATCCTCTCAGTGTAACCCAAGAAACTCTGACTAACTCCTAAAGTAGTTACTGGTTTATATTTGCCCAAGGAAGTTTCTCAATGAGAATTCCCTACCCCAGTGAAATTACAGGTTTGCATTATCTAGTCCATTAGGAGCAGTAAGCTCTGTATAGGGAACAAGAACTAAAGTAGAATTAGACCTTGGAAGCCTTTTAGGTCTGGGACCTTGGACAGATCACTTAACCTCTGCCTCAGTTTCATCAACCTAAAAATGATGTTAATACAACACCTACCTCCCAGCATTGATGTGAGGATCAACCAAGATAGTGTCTGGAATATAATAATTAATATAGAAATATCACCTATTGTATAGAGGAGGACTTAGAGGTTCAGAAAGGTTAAGTGACTTGCCTGGGATCACACAGGTAGCAAATTTCAGTGGCAGTCATCAAACCTAAATCATCTTGACTCCAAGTCCATTGCTTTTTTTCCAGCATTACTACATTGGATGACAATTCTTTATCACTTATTACCCCCTCATACCCCATCCTTGCAAATATATACATATATACATGTGTGTGTGTGTGTGTGTGTGTGTGTGTGTGTGTGTGTGTGTGTGTGATTTACAATACTAGGTTATCATATATCAATAGTAAAAGAAGTCAAGGGAAAGACCACTAACAAAAATTGGCATTTCTTTTTTAAGCATCATGATTCACAACTCAGAATCTCTATGCTGGGGGAATTGTGAAAGGTAGTTTTTCGTAGTATGTGTGCATTTTTCTCAAAGATACATCAGCACAGCTCAACATATAGAAAAATCAGTCATTTCTAGAGATGAATATAGGAACTTTTGGTTCAAATAGGAAAGAGTATAATCTCAAGGTAATAATCCAAGCACACAGAAATGGTTACTAGAACTGTCCACAATGAAAGTAATTATAGTCCTTGTAGCCTATCCTGCTTAGACCACATTGGAGATGCTTTAATAAATTTTGGCTACAAAATTTTTAGAAATACAAGATATAATTCTTTTGGATGGGTGAGCCCATACTATAAGAAGGTCACTTAAGTAATCTGCTGGTTTTTAGCATAGAGGATTCTTCAGGATGTGGGTAATTGATTATTGTCTTCAAGTATTTGAGGTTTTGGCGTATAGTAAAAGGATGAGCCTTATGCTATTTAATCCCATAGGATTTAGAAAAATGTGTTGAATTGTTTATGTTGTTTTTCAGTCATTCCACTGAAACATGAATTATTGTGATGCTAATTTGTGTTTTTTTGGCAAAGATATTAGAGTAGGATTTCCTTCTCTAGCTCATTTTATAGATAAGGAACTGAAGCAAACAAAATTAAGTGACTTTCCCAGGATCACACAACTAGCAAGTGTCAGAGGCTAGATTTTAACTCAGATAGGTGAGTTTTCCTAAATACAAGTCTTGCACTCAATCTATTGTACCACCTAGCTGTCTTTGAAATTGGTTATAGCAACAAAATTTAGTCTTCTATAATGAATACCTTTTCAACAATCAAAGATACCTTATTTTATTGGCAAAAATGATAACCATTTATATAGTGTCTTGGGGCTTACAAAATGTTTTATATATAAAGGGTATTCCAAAAGTCTTAGTGACATTTTAAGTTTAGCCTAAATCTTAGCTACTAAAGTAGCTTAAAACTCAACTAAGAAAGCTTAGAATGACTCTAAGACAATTTTGCCATCCTGTACTTGGGTATTACAAAAATATTACGAGCTAAGTACTATGTGAACTATTATCCCAGTTTTATAGATAACGAATAAGAAATTATTATGTGTTAAATGCCATGGTTACTCAGCTAATGAAAGTTGGAGGAATGCTTGAATATAGAGCTTTCTGAATATGTTTTTTTTTCCAAATTCAGTACTCTATCAATCATACTGAGCTGTCTTTCTAAGTGGAGATGGCTACATTGTGAAGTGGTAAATACCTCTCTGCTGGACTTTTTAAATGAAGTCTAAATGATCATTTGGGGGGATATTGTAGAAAGAATTCTGGATCAGGCAGGACAAGATTGAACCAGGGCTACTAGAAGCAAATTGGTACTAATTGAGAATGATGAGGAAATAAGGATCTAGAGAACTTTGAGAAGGATAGAGAAAAAAAGGGGGAAAAACAGAATCGTCATGGTAAAGATATTTTCAAAAACATATTTTTACTCATATTCAGAGAGGTAAATGGATAGAATAATTTAAAAGAAATTCAGTCATTACTACATCTAGAATTTGGATAGTAAGGCATTCAGACTTGTGACTTTGATGATGTGAAAAATCCTTGATAGTTTTCTATCTGAATACCTCCATTTTTATGAAAAATAGTGTTGTCATTTATAAGTAGTGTAGAAAAAATGTATAGAATACTTGCAAAAAGAATTTAAAAGGTATTAGTTCTATGCCCAGCTTGATAGTCAATTTCTAGGTGTTCCTAAAAATAAAATATACTAAAGCTTTCTCTCTGACTCTTACTTTCCTTCTTCAAAATTGAGGATAATAATTGTACCTTCCATTTGTGTCAGAAGTTGTGAGAATTAATGAAATGTCTATAAAGGCCTTTCTGCTCAATGCAAGAAAGGCATTATTCTCTTAATAAAGCTGAATCTATTGCTCAGGGAAAAAAAGGAGATAGATTCAGGATTAACATTCCTCAGCATAGCTTCATTTCTGAAACAGGTAACTGATGGCACTACAATTAGACAGAATGAGTGTCAAGAGACTGCAGGCAATTTCTAGAAATCATGATGATTCACAAAGCTAATGTCTACCCTTTACCATGTCTATAAAGCTAAAGATATTGAAGAGAACATTCTCTGTGTCCTCTTAGAGCACTCAGATGTTTGGGGAAAATAAAGCAAATTTCTTTAGATGCAATAAAAAATTACATACGGGCCAAAGGGCAAAGAATATATAAAAACACTATTTGGGAATGAGATACTTCAACAAATAAACATATATGAGTGTTTGTGCCTGTGTGTTTGTGTGGATTGGCTCCTTCACATTTGAGAAACATAAGTTTCCTTCACAAATATATATATATATATATTTGTGTCCTAATTGCAACATGGAGATGAGCCTCTTAGGAATAATAGCTAAAATTAACTTAGTACCTCTTCGTGTTAGTCATTTGTGAAGTACTTTATAAATATTGTGTTATTTGATCTACATTATAACCCAGGAAGACATATTTTTAATCACCAATCTACAGCTGAGTAAACTGAGGCAGGCAGAAATTAAGTGATTTACTCAAAGTTACAAAGCTACTAAGTTCCCAAGGCCACATATGAATTGAGATCTTACTGACTCTAGACCCAGTTCTCTGTCCACTCTAACCCTTAACTTCTTCTCATACCTAATTATCATTTATATAGCACCTCAAGGCTGGAATCTCAAAAGCTATTCCAGTTAAATTCAAGCTTTGTCTGGGACTATCAAGGTGTTAAAGCTTTGAGTAGCCCCAATAAAGGAATATCTATCTTTCATTCCTATACCTAGTGAGGATAGGCTCATCACCAGGTTGACCAAAAAGTGATGAGTCCTTTGACTATAGATTATCTCAAAAGCCATCTGAAAAGATGTGTGGAAAGATTGTAATGTGCACAAATATATAATGAGCATCTTGATGGAACTCATAGAAATGTGAAGTATTAAAATATAATTAGTTCATTTCAAAGAAAAAAAAAGGTTTGCATGTTAAGGTAGTTTTCTATTTCACAATGATTAACTAACCAATCGACAGAAGAATATAGATATGTATAAAATTTCTTATAACCTAATCACAATAAGTGGTTAAGCTTTTAATCATTTTGAACTTATCATTGGATTTCTGGGAGTTAGAAGAAATGTAGAGATTGCCACAAAATAAATAATTTGGTATTTGTTGAGACGACCAAATAAGTTTTCTTGGGCTATGCAAATACAAAAGGGGGGATTGTCCAGAGGTGATTGCAATTCACTGCTAATCTAGGCAAGGTCAAAGAACTCTAGGCCTGGGAGTTCTTTGGAGAGGTAAAGTCCTTTTTAAAAAAATATTTATTTTGTTAATTTCCCAATTATATATAAAACTAAACATTCACTTTCTTAAATGTTGAGTTCCAAAGTCTCTTCCTCTTGTTCTTTACTTCTTGATGAGGTAGCCATATGATGTCAATTATTCATGTCAAGTCATGCAAAAAATATTTTTGTATTAATAAATTGCAAAATAAAACACATTCACAAAAGAAAAATAAAGTTTAAAAAGTATGCTTCAATATGCATTCATAGTTCATCAATTTTCTCTGTGGAGATAGGTAGCATTTTTCATATTGTGTCCTTTGGAATTGTCATTGATCATAGTTCCTAATTCTTTCACAGCTCATCATTGTTACTGTATTTCTGTACCAAGTATGATATTCTCCTGATTCCATACACTTAATTTTGATTCAGTTCGTACAAGTCTTCCCAGGTTTTCTGAGACCATCTTGTATATAATTTCTCATAACACGATAGTATTCCATCATAATGACATAACTTGTTCCACCAGCCCTGGACAGGCTACACTCCTGCTGTTCTCCCAAAGGTGGTGGGCTGTTTCTAGTGCAATTTTCAATTCTTTGGCATCACAAAAAAGAACTCCTACAAATATATTCATAAAAATTAGTCCTTTTCTCTTTTCTTTAAGCTCTTGTGAATATAGACCTAATAGTAGTATTTCTATGCCAAAAGGTACGCACAATTTTAAGCAGGCAAACTGCTAAGCCTTTACCTTCAAACAATAAGGCTAAAGGAGAGTGAACTTGAGTGGTGTTAAAGCCCTCTGCCATACTCCATTGGCCATGTTTTTGGAGAACAGTTAGGCACAAAATATCCAGCAAAGAACACTCAGAGATGTATCATAGATGGTGTCCTAAGAAAAATAGAAGTTATACTTCTGTTTTACCGTCTCTTGTCTGGAATGTGAGAATCTCTGAGGCTACTCAGATGAAAAAATATGTCTATATACATATATTTCTTCAGAAAAAAATGCATTCACTCTTCTGTAAACAAAATTATAACTTTGGAGAAAAAATGATCCAGTTATATTATAAAGTATCATAGTATAGGGACTGCATTTACATCAAGATTTGGGATTTGAAGTCACAAGAATGTTTTATTTAGAAACAATGTGGATTTGCATTTGGGGAGCACAGCTATTTTTATGACTTTGGATAACCTAATTTCTGCTTCCATTTAAAGATATAGAAAATGGAAAATGGGACTAACTGATCCCTCATGTCCCTTCTACTTCTCCGTCCAGTGACTGTTTAGGTCAACCAATATTTTTATTTGGCCCAAACTGATTCTACAGTGTAGATTTTAAAATTAATATCCAATATCTCCAAAGTATAATGTTTATAAATATTTATTATTATTATTACTTAACTAGAGCGCTAGAGAAAAACAGGCAGTTCTTGCCCAAGCCACTCACCTGAAAGAGACAGCACAGGGGTGGACACAGCACAGGTAGCAGCTCCCAAAGAGGAATGGCAAAAGAAATTGTGGGTAATGCCGAAAGGAAGTTTTGGTGATGTAGTTTTAGGGATTCAAGATAATACTAACACTACAAGAGGTATGATTATGAGGATACATGTAATTGTTTTGTGGATTTCAAAGATGGTTAGGTCCCATCTTAACATGGGAAAACAGAAATCTGGAGTGAAAGCCCTCGAGTGAATGACAGGCTAATCCTAGAAACAGGCAAGAATCATATGTAAAAGTTGACTTTAAAATGTGGCATTATAATAATAAGGTAGGGAGGAAATGAATAAGATTAAATACTACAGAGGTTCTCAAAGTCTTCATATTCATCATCTAAGTGAGAATAGGAGTGTAGGTGAGTGAGTGTCCGCTCCCAGAATAAACCATTTTTAATTGGATGCTATCCAGGAGAGGGAAAACATTTGGGACACATTTTTTTAGGCTTAGGCAGCCGATTCTTTTCTATAACAAAAATCACTTCTTTTCACTGAAGATAAAAGATGAGATGAGAATATGTTAAGGAAGTCAGTGACCCCAAAAAGCAGAGAGACTCATGTTTACTTTCTCTTCCATTATACATTACATGGATAATAAAGGTGGATATTTTTTTAATTAAAACTGACCATACAGGATAAATTAAAGAATTGTTAAAGCATATATCAGTTTCCAAATTTATTGAAAAGATATTTTAGAGTGCAGACAGTTAGTTCTTTGATATGATGGGTAGGTGTAGGAAAGCAGCTACTGAGGACCATAAGTACCTACAGTAATAAATATCTTTCTACAGGGTTTCTGGCATTGGGCCCATTGATATAAGGACCAACATATGGCGCAAGTCAAGAAAAATGCAGTACAAGGATGCTGTCTCCCGGCATTTTGTCACATGTCCAAATATCCCTTCAAAATATTAAGGTAATGTGGGTATACTTACTAACAAGTATCACTGCTTTGATCTTAACTAGGAAAAGCAACCTTTGTACTTTCTTTTTTTTTTTTTACTTTTTTATTAGACATTTATTAATATTCGTTTTTAATCTGTTTACATTCTTTATGCCCCTACTTTTCCCTTCACCCCCCGCTCTACCCCCACCCATGGCCAACGCACATTTCCACTGGTTGTAACATGTGTCCTTGTTCAGGGTCCATTTCCCATTCATGTCTGCCTCAGCCCATGCATTCAAGCAATTGTTTATCTTATATGTTAACCTTTGTACTTTCAAATAATATAGCAACCTTTTCCTTATAATGAGGTAGGTACTTTATCTTTTTGGAATTTTTTTAAGGGTTAGTTTTTGTTCTGTCTCTTAAAATGAAGATCTTAAATGGAAGAATTGGGTAAGAATTTATCATATGAAAGAAAAAGCATAGAATTCTTTCTTGTTTACTCAACTTTTTCAATAACTAAGTTAATTGAAGGAAACCTGACATAAATATGTATATACTACTTTTATTTTTCACTGGGATTCTTAAGAAAATCAATGGTTTCCATTTGCAAAACTTATTCCTTTATACTCACTTGTGAAACTTCTTCAAGAGAAAGTATTAACTCAGATCTCCTGAAGTATTTATTCAATTATACCTTTAGGATTCCTCTTCAAAATTTGTATTCCTCACAAATCAATAATATATAGTGATAGGACAGAATATGGATAGAATGTAAACAGAGAGAGCTACTTTGAGAGGAAGTGGCACAAACTGAAACTTGAAGCCAGAAAGAAAAGGTTAAGAGGGAAAGGTTTTTTTTTTTTTTCCTTTGGAAGACTTTCTTTGCTTTACCACTATAAGGTCCCTCTAGATCTAGTCTCATAATCTCTATCTCTATCTACAAATAAGTAGATCTGTGCATATATTTACATATATGAATATATACAGATGCACATATACACTCAAATACATATAGATAAATGTATACATATTAATTTACAGAAGTCTTTTTAGGAAGAGACATATAGATATGGACATTCATATATTGTAAAATATATTAATTTATTCATAATACATATGGGTACATAAATGTAAAAATATACATACATATAATTGGCAAGAGGTCTTTTAAGTTTTAGAATTTTGAAGGCTTATGAAGTGGATCAGAACATTTTAATTGTAATGTCTTAATGAAGAGTTAGCCTGGCATAGTAGGGAATGATCTAGTGTCAAAGCCAGGAATATCTGTTATTCAAATTCCACCTCTTACACATTTTGGCTATGTGACCTCAGGCAAATCATTTAACATTTCATTATTCTTGGTAATTCTCTATGACTATATTTTGTAGAGAAGTACCACCTTACATTGGGAGACAGATTTCTTTCACCTTATACTTTCATACATATACTGAAAAAAAAATCATGTCAAACTCCAATCCCCGTTCCTGGATTAGACCTAGTTTTAGATTTTAGACAAGAAACTAATGATACTATATTGGAGGGAGAAATAGAATCACTTCCTCCTAACCAAAAAAGAAAATATTCCTAACCTCTATTTTCCAAACTTTATGTCTTAGATCTAATAGGGAGTCAGACATTTAGAGAAGTATGAATAGAAATATGAGTCAACAGGTAAAGAGAAATAATACAGATATTGTACATATAATTATCTTGTTAGATAACAATTCTGCTATTGCTTAATTTCTATTTTTTGTTTTATATATGGGAAGCAAAATTGAGTCAATTTCCACTGAGTAGATATCAGTGTTCTCCATAATGAAATTGCCTTTAAGAAAAAAATTCCCCAAAACTAAGCCCTCAGCATGGAAATCAGGGATGGCTGTCATTCTACCAAAGAAGTTAGCCATGGATGCCAGGCAAGATAACTACAAATAAGAATACCAAGGATTCTTTCAAGCATAAAAGGAAAATGAGAAATGTGTAATGAACTATATAGAGACCATAGTGTTTATGGGTTAGCCAATACTAAAAATTGTTTATGTACACATTAAGCAAAAACTATTCCCTGTCTTAGAAGAAAAGGTTCAAAAGGTCTAAGAAGACATGTAAACTATAGACATATATCTGTTATCTTCCCAGGGCATGTTTACAGGAGATGATTGAGAACTTCTCAAGGCTTTTCAAAATTAAACCTATAACCCATTCATATTGATTTGTATGGTGACAAGTGATTACACCAAAAAAAAAATGCCAAAAACGTTAAATATGATTAAATCCTTAGCAAAAACCTCAATATTCTAGAAGCATGCATAGTATTTTAATCACTATTGCTAATTATCTGTGGATGATTCAAAGGATAAATGATGATTTAGGTACTGAATAGTTTACTAAAAATATGGTTTTTGATGTGGAATTTACATTTCCATGCTCTTGTACCTATCTATGGAGAGTACCTAAGAAAGGCCAGTAAAAAAAAAAAAAATATATATATATATATATATATATATATATATATATATATATATATAATTGCTGAGAATCTTACACAATTGAGGCGGCATTAAATTGATGATGTAGGAGAAGGGTGGGCTGGAGTGGAAAACTGCTCATAGACCATTAAATCCTATCATTATAGAACATAACAGATACAACACATGAAGAAAAATACAGTAAGAGAAGAGAACCTTTTTATCATAACAGGTAAAAATCCAATAAGAGAGGCAGTAATAAAATTCTTCACTTCAAATGTAATGCCTTTATAGGAATCAGAGTAAATTAGAAATGCTAATTCAAAGAGGTAAATTTGTCATCCTTGGTATCACTGAAACTTAGTGACATGGGACTCAAGACTGGAATATGGCTCCAAAAGGTGATGTCTTATTAAAAATAAAGGATATAGCTTAAAAGCAAGATGAGATAGAGTCTGATGAGCACAATCAGTCCTTTAATGTGGAGCTTTTAAGGGAAGGTCACATAACTTAATTTGTGACATCCAAGGAAACTATAAATAGATGATAGGGGGAATAAGGAGGGATAGAAGGGCAGTCACTGAGTCCCTATACTGAGATAACACTTGGCATCTTTAAATTAGGGAATACTGCTGACTCTCTCTTATGGAGAAAGCAGCCTACTCTCCCAACTAGATCAATTTGCTAAAATAGGACTGGGACGAAAGAGAAGGTTAGGAAATATAGCCAACCAAGAATGCTACCAAAAAGCCTCAGGTACAGTAATCATCAAGCTGTGAGAAGAGGAGGGATATTTCAATGGTTTTTCAAAATGTATTTTCTTTTGGACTTGGCATATAATTATACCATTACACTTCCTGAATCCATTTTCACTTTTTGCTTCGGGCTAGCTTTGGGATCCCAGCAATTCTCATATTTTACAAGTGCCCTGTAGGTCTGTTTAGCTAACCGTAACAAGAATAACCAGCTGGAGGTCACTGCGTGTTCTTAGATTGAAAGTTTTAAGACATAGAAAATTCAGATATAGCAGGTATATGTAGGAAGAGGTGGGGCAGGAAGAAGTCAAGAAACTAGGCAAGGTAAAAGAAAGTACTATGCAAGAGAAAGAGATGGCAAGGTGACAGACAGTTTAATGATAATAATAATAATAATAATAATAATAATAACTAACATTTATTTTCACCTATCGTGTGATAGGCAACATGCAAAGCACTTGATCGATATTATCTCATCTACTCCTGAAAACAACCCTGAGAGATAGACACTTTACAACTTCCCACGTATTTTGTGATCCAGTAACCTTGGTCTCCTGCTGTTCTTTGAACAAGAGAAGTCCATCTCTCCTTCTCCTCTTCCTCATGACTTCCTTCAAGTCCCAGCTCACATCCTACCTTCCACAGGATGCCTTTTCCAGTTTTCCTTAATTCTAGTCACTTTCCCTGATGATTAATATGAGTTTAACCTCTACATAACGTATTACACATAGCTGTCTACATATGTTCACCAAATTACACTTCAAATATCTTGAAAGCAGATATATTTTGCCTTTCTTTCTTTCCCCATTACTTAGCACAGTGCCTGAAAATAATAAATGTTTATTAATTTCCTGGATGACTCACCCTACCTGAATGACACAGGGTGAATGACTCCACCTCTGTTTTCCAATATGTAAAATGGGAATAATAATAGTACCACCTTTTGGTACTGTTGCAAGGATCAAAGTGAGACTATATAAGCACTTTGCAAATCTTAAAGACCTATATAAATCCTAGTTGTTGCTGTTGTTGTTGTTGTTGTTATCAGGGTTTAAACTTAGAAAGTCAACCTTAGCCCAAGATGGATGAAAAACCCTAAAAATAAATTCTAAAGATAAAATGGAAATGGTCCTAAAGAAAAGGAGAAAAGAGAAACTTCCCAAAGGGAACAAATCTGCTGCTCCTCAAAGTGCTCAATGGCCAACTCATTTTCAAAGGATAAGGAGAAAAAGTATTTTTTAAGGGCAGATATCAGAGAATGAATACAAATGAGTAGTAAGTTCCTGTTAGAATATTGCCAGAAATATTATCCACCAGAATGAGTTTAGACTGGCTCTGGAAGCACAGAATGAAAAAAAAAACTTTTTGCATTGATAGAGACAAGATGAAAAAGAAAAGAGAGATGGAATCAATGCTAAACATAGTTGGGGTCATAATAATGGGGGGACAAAAACAGAGCAAAGCAAACTAACATTAATTTGACTTCTTTTTCCTTTTCTATGAATATGATCTTTAGAATAAGAGGGGGTGGTGTTAGGATCTTGACAGATTTTACTTCTAAGCTACTTAGAGGGAGCTATTAGAAATCACAGAAATCAGAAGAGGGGGAACAGGACTAGAGAAACATGTTCATTTTCCACATTGGGCAAAGAGTAGATTCTGCAAGTTGTACTTTCACAAGCTTGTCATTGGTTCCTGGCATTATCCTAAGACATATGCATTAAATGAATATTTATTAAAATTAAGAAAGGAATACTGTAATCATTCATTGATAATGGAATCTTCAAGGATAAATCATACTAGGTTATCTTATTTTCCTTTTTAATGAATTAAGTAAACTAATAGATAAGGTGAATATTATATGTATGCATATATAGAGAGCGAGAAAATTTGTGCATTTAAAAAATAGTTGATTCAAAAAATGCATTAAGGAGGAGAAAAATTACAAAGTAAAACAATTAGGAAGCAGTGAACTACACAAAGCAGGTCTAAAGTTCTTTGACTCAAAAATTCTGGGACTCATAACTTCATTTTCCCAATTATATACTATGCCAGAACAGGAGTCCCTGGTATGCTCATAGATTCTGTGTCTAATGGAAGTGAAAAGAGGGAAACTTTCTCTGTGGAATGTTCTGATGTGATGACTGCAACTGTGGTTTTGCTAATGGCCCTATTGACTCTCCAACTGGGTCTATGTTATTCCTATTATTGTTAGTTATATTTCCTTGTGTTTGTAATTCCTCCGAACCTATTTCCAAGGTAAAGCATGTTGACTGCCATATTCTCTACAATGCCCTTCATATAGGTTTACAATATGCCTCTGATTTTTGCCAAAGAAATGTTGCATTTTCTCTACTGAACATTCCTTGCTAATGACATTTTGGTGGTTGTTGTTGCCTATAATCTCATCGATCACATTCTTCATATATTTGAGGCTCACTACATAGAGTATTATTAGTTAGAAAGTTTAGTCATTTGTTTTCAAAAGGTAACTAAAGGCAGGCACTTCAAATTCATAACTCCCATCTGAATTACCCTGGACCCTTCTTCCATTTCATTCTACCACATGCATTCTATTAAATTTTCAGGAATACAAGCCCAGCTTCTCACCTATTTGGAATTTTATCATGCATAAAGTGAACTTTGGCTTTGTTTTCTGAAAACCCATCATGCTTTGCTTGTAGTAAGATTCTGGAATCTGCCAGTAGTATTAAACCAGAGTGGTAAGAACTGCTGAGCAGGTCAGCATGTAGAAGGAGAGAGCCAGAGAGAAGAGGCTGGAACTCATCACAGAGTGCAAAAACTTAAATATCCTGGAAATTTTTTATACCTGGATTCTGGGATCCTTTATATCATGGTGAATGTCAAAATAAAACAGAATTAAAAAAAACATAAATCAAGGAAGCAAAAATCTTCACTGACCCACAATTAAAAGATAATGTTTCTATCTTTATTTTTAGATGGCACCTGTCTCCAAAGATAAATACAAACATTATTTGTTAGTTTCATTTCACAATCAATAATATAAGCTGTTATGAACAGAGCAGGAAAAAATAGAACATCCTTAATTATTACTCAGGATGTTCAATTTAAGAAAAAAAATACAATTTGCATTGTGTTATAACTCAAAATGTGTGACTTTTTCTTACAAAAAGAAAGGAAGGAAACAGTTGGTGGCATACTTAAAAGCTTCAATAACATAACTACTAAATAAATAATAGTATACCAGAAAACCAGCAGGAAATTTTGATTTTTATGTGGGAAATTGATGACACACCAGTTCCAGGTTACAGCTGACAGAAAAACGCAGTATGCTAAGGCTTAATTCCTTTTCATTAAGTTACCACAAATAATTGAGAGCATGACCTACTGTTTTTGGACTAGCCTGTATAAAAGAACCCTATTTGGCTCGAAGACACCTGAGGTTGAAACTTGCTTTTGTTAAATGGTGTATGTCTTCATATTATTGACTTTTTTTTCTTAGCCACTAGACAGGGACTGACTGCAACACAATACTGCACCTTAGTCTTTCAAGCAAGTAGAAACTGAGAAAAGCTCATCTCAATTATTTTTGAGAATAGAAATTTTACCTGTAAGGAGGAAAATTTATCTCTATTTTCTTTTTGGTAGTATTTTGAGCCACACCTGGCTTGTGGTTCAAGTTTTGGATTGGAATAAAGTGAGACCAACTAACATTTAGTCAAAAGAGGCTCACTTGGCAATCATAAGAAAAGAATATTTAGTTCAGAGAAAGCAATAGTTTAATTGGATATAATTTCCTGCCTTAGTATTTTCCATGTTCAGCCCTGAAAGAACAAGTATATGGAGAAGAAGTAGCATCAATTTTGGAAATGGATATAGATTTCAGTGGATGAATTGGCTACTGTTGCTCCCATGACACTATCTACCATTATTCATTGTTCTCAAGATCATAGGATTTAAAACTGGAATTGTCCTTAAATATGATGTAATTCAATATCATCTTCTTTAGAAACATAGATTCAATAATTAATAGGAAATATAGAATAGTACACAGGTGAGGATAAGGAGGGAAGTACAATTTGCATATATGTGCATTATGTATATGTGCATGACAATGTTCTGAATTTGCTGAAACAATCATGCAAGTCATGTGAGTAGCATAAATTTTGTGTCCTAAGTCAAAGTTAGGACTCAACAGTCAGTAAATATAGGAGGTGAATGGTTTTCTTTTTGAATTGTCATGGAATTTAATTTTTTCTGTTCCCTACAGTGATTTGGAAATATTCCCAAAGACTTTTTAATGCTGTGCATATACCACTACTAGGTCTGTATCCCAAAAAGATTAATGGGGGAAAGGAGACCTGTTTGTGCAAAAATATTTAAAACAGCTCTTTTTGTGGTGACAAAGAATTGGAAACTAGGGGGATGCCCATCAATTGGGAATGGTTGAACAAATGGTAGATGATTTTAATGGAATACAACTGTGTCATAACCATGATGTGAAGAATAATTTAAGAAATACCTGGAAAAATCTATGTGGACTGACACAAAATGAAGTGAGCAGAACCAGGAGAAAATTATACACAGTAACAGCAATATTGTATGATGAACATTTATGAATGACTTGGCTTTTCCTAGCAATACCAGTGATCCAAGAAAAATCCTCAAGGACTAATGATGAAAAGTGCCAATCACCCCCAGCAAAAGAACTGATGGAGTCTGAATGCAGACAAAGAATACTATATTTTACTTTATTTCTTAACCTTTCTTATATTTATTTGAGTTCTCTTTCATAAAAGTACTAATATGGAAAGATGATTTACATTATTACACATGTAAAATCTTTATCAGATTGTGGTCTCAGGAAGCTGGGAGGGGGAGAATTTGGCTCATACATTAAGAAAATGAAGATTATATTTTTTCACATAATTGAGTTAAAAATAAAATATTAGTGAATGAAAAAATAGATTGTTTCTGGTCCAAAGACAGAGACATCTGACATGCCAGGCATTTTAAAGAAGACTATTAGTCTGTAATAATCTTTAGCCCAAGGATGAAGAACTGGGAATTCAGCCAGAATCAGCTACAAAATCTTTGAATACTCATGAGGGGAAATGTCTGAAGACTGAAAGTGAGTTTAAGGTCTAATATTCCAAAGTGATGAGAGTGAGTTATCTCTCCTCATCCTATCCTTGTATATTCTTTTCACAGAGAAGTTTGAGGTAAGTGGAATGGGACAGGGGACAGAAACCTTCCCTAAAATAAGCATCCCATATTTTACATAATAGAAAATTAAGGTTCAGAGTAAATCTTTTGGAGTGAAAAAGCTAGTAGGCTTCAGAGTGGAGGCTAGATCATGAGATATCTATTTCACTTAAACCAGATCTGCTTCCTCTCTAGTAAGAAATGTAAATAAAACCCATTTCTTTTATTCATTTATTTAATTATTTAATTAATAGATATATAACAAATTACATAGAATTATATGTGCATGTAGAATTACATATGATATAATAATAAAATATAATTATTTAAATTGTCAAATGATGTTATACATGTATTAGTGTACATTTGTTATCTTATACAAAATAACATAAAGGAGGCTCCTGACATACAGCACATTTAATGTATTTCAATTTACATATTCTAGAGCACCTACTGTGTACCAACACATTTTATTAAGCAACGAAGAAACACAGACAAATATAAAACATTTTCTTTTCCTATGAAGGAATGACATGTGCATTTATAAGTATAAGGTCATTTAAAGAGGGAAACAATACAAATAACTGGCTTTAGGACAAGATTTCATGAAGATATAATACCTGAGCAGAGAGATGAGTGAAGATTTTGAGGTTGAAAAGGTTAAGGAAAGAGTGTTTTATATGTAAGTGGAATGGCTTCAATAAATTAATGATTCAGAAAATATATTTTTAGTTTCAACTAACTGTTAATAGTCTTATTTGATTAGAACATAGATTATGTGAAATGAAGTCAAGGGGGAAAATTGTTTTTAAAAAGGAGGGGGGGGCAGCTGGGTAGCTCAGTGGATTGAGAGTCAGGTCTAGAGACTGGAGGTCCTAGGTTCAAATCCGGCCTCAGACACTTCCCAGCTGTGTGACCCTGGGCAAGTCACTTGACCCCCATTGCCCACCCTTTCCACTCTTCCACCTAGGAGCCAATACACAGAAGTTAAGGGTTTAAAAAAAAGGAAAGAGGAAAATGATCATGGAAGATATTTAATATTAGCCTGAGAAATTGATATTTTGGCCAATATATAATGGGGAGACATGGAAGGATATTGAATGAAGAAGAAAAACGATCAGATTTGGACCTAAAGAATATTATTTTGAACCAGAAGAGAGAAAGTTAATTAGGAAGAAATTTAGGTAGTTCAAGTGAGAGGTGATATGAACTTGAAGTAAATTGGCATCCCAGGAATCAAAAGAAAAAGGCAAAAGACATACTCTAGAGATACAGTGGATAAGGCTTGGCAAATAGCTAGATGGAGGAGTTGACATAGACTGAAGAATTAAGCATGACTCAGTAAATCTAATATCATTAACTCAAACCTTTGCTAAACACATCTCTCCATTTTGAGTGGATGTGGGGTGCAAACAGATAATCATGGCAGAGTAAAGAGAGACCTGACTTTGGAGTCAGGAAGAGAGATATAAGTCCTTCCTCTAATGAATACTAGTGTTGCAACCCTGGTTAAGTCATTTATCTTCTTGGTACATTTAGAGAAGTATCTATAAATATAGTTAATTTGAGTCACCTATCCAGTTAAATGAGAAGTCTTGTTCCTATTCCTAGAATTGCAAATGGACATTCAAGATCACGTTTGAAGAATACTCAAACTACATGCTACAGGGAGCTAGGTGGTACAGTAGAGTGCTGGGCCAGGAAAGTTACTTAATCCTGTTTGCCTCAGTTTCCTCATCTGTAAAATGAAGTAGAGAAGAAAATGGCAAACTACTCCAATATCTTTGCCAAGAAAATCCCAAATGGAGTCTCAAAGAGTTGGTCTAGCCAGTGGTTCCCAAACTTTTTTGGCCTACTGTACCCTTTCCAGAAAAAATATTATTTAGCCCCCTGGAAATTAATTTTAAAAAATTCAATAGCAATTAATAGGAAAGATAAATGCACCTGTGGCCATCACTGCTTCCCCTGGATTGCTGCAGCACCCACCAGGGGGTGGTAGCACCCACTTTGGGAATCACTGGTCTAGACTAAAAATACCTAAACAACTAATAGCATGCTATATATGCTTTCCTGTTATAAGACAAAGCTCAGAATACCCAAATTTGGGGAGTTTGTTTCTGCAGAAATGGAATCCATGACAAGTAACTACCACTAGTCACTAAGATCATGCCTGTGATGAACAGTGTTATTGTTGTTAATAATAAAAATAACTAGCATTTAAACAGCACTCTAAGTTTTTCTAAGCAGTTTATGTTATCTTATTTAATCTTCACAATAATCACCTAACAAGTAAGCATTCTACCAGTATGTTAGGAAAGAAAACTCATCAAACTAATTTGGCTTTTTCAGTGACAGAATCTACTATTTTTAATAGTTGAATTAAAGTTAGGAACCATGCCAACAACTTCTCTTCCAAATTGGTAATGCCAAAAGGAATTGTTGAAGAAAAAAGAAAAATCCCAATAATTTAGTTATTTTAAAATGTTTAACTATAATTTAGGTTCACATCTACTGGAAACATTTTCTTTACTTAATTTATAATTATATTAATCTATATCTAAGCCATTTCTAGCTTGTAAAGATTAAACCGGCATAAATTCTCATGTCCTCTCACAGAACATTTCTGACATGATCTGAGATTATATTTAGGAGAATGGGAATTTTGAATGAAGAAAATTTTATATGTTAAAATATAGTTTTAGCTACAATTAGTGAATGATCGCCACCCAGAAACTTTGCTTGAAGAGTTCTTTCCTGTGATAACTCCTTAACTTTGAATACAGATGTATGTACTGACCTTAGGTTGGTGAAGGCATCAATAATTTATTCAGGTGGGTTGGGCAGCACTGATCTCATCTAAAGGAAATAATTTTAATACTCACCCTTACTCAGTTTCAGAAGAAGGCTTTAGCTTCTATTCTTTCCAATTTTCTAAAAGGAAAAATCTGGAAACAGGTTTAGATTAGAGAAAATATTACTTTTTATACTTCTAGAGAAATTAAAGTGGATTATTAATGTATCTTCACATATTTGGGCCAAAGTAGGTGCTCAATAAATTCTTGATAACTAACTGAAAGAAAACATGTTGAACTTAATTATCACCACACTCTTTTTTGTGGCAAATTAAAAAAAATAGTTTGAGTGATTATGTAGACATATCAAAAGAGTAAATAGACATATTGTTCATCCTGCATTTTTGAAGAGGACCAAGGACATTGTGGAGTGATGCCTTGACTTCTGCATGAATTACAGTGAAGTGAGGCAGAATTGCACAAAGTTCTTAGACTCATTCTCTCTTCCAGTCATTAAAGTCAAATTGGAAGACAAAAGTCAGGATGTCTAGTGATGACCTGGGATGCAGTGGATGAGCTTGGTACTTTGATGTCGAATCAAGCTCTAAGTGTTCCTTAGCGTTTGTGTCCGCCAACTTCACATCCCCAGGAACAAATTATCTTCATATCTGCCCATTCCATTAGGGGAACAATTCATATACAAGGAAAAAAATATCCCTAATTTGCCTATAGTTTTGAGGATTGTAATGTTACCCTCGGTCTGATTTGGCTTGCTTTTGAGAGGCTTTTATCAGGGTCTTAGCACAGTACAAGCTACAACTTTTTTAATTTTTATTAATTTTTCCAGATCACATGTTGATTCGATTTTTAATAAATGTTTTCTGACAATTTGAAATTCATATTCTTCTTTTCTCTTCCATTCCTCTCCCTTTACCTAGACAAGGTTAATGTGTTATATATTATACTTGTGTAATTAAACATACATATTTCTCCATTTCATGTTGTAAAACACACACTTATCACACTAGAGAAAATTAATGAAGGAAATAAAATAAAGAGTGGTGTAGTTTAATTGGCATTCAGACTCCATCAATTCCTTCTAGGGTGATGGATAGCCTTTTTTATTATATAAGTCTCTTGGAGTTGTCCTGGATCCTTGCATTGCTGACATTTTTTAAACCATTCACAGCTGATCATCTTACACTATTGTTACTGTGTATACTCTTCTATTTCTGTTCAATTAGCTTTGCATCACTTCACATGTCTTGCCATCTAAGTCTTTTTTATTGTTTTGTTTGTCATTTCTTATGGCACAATAGTATTCCATCACAAAAACATACCACAAATTGTTTAGCCATTCCCCAGTTGATGGACATCTCTTCAGTTTCTGGTTCTTTGCACCACAAAAGGACAAAAAGAGCTCATATAAATAGCTTTGTACAAGCTGGTCCTTTTCTCCTATCTTTGACCTCTTTGGGATATAGACCTAGTATGTCAAAAGGTATGCACAGTTTTATGGCTCTTTCGATATGGCTTCAAATTGCTCTCAAGAATAGTTTTTATCAGTTTCCAGATCCACCAAGAGGGTTTTAGTGTCCCAGTTTTCCCACATTCTCTCCAATATGTATTATTTTTCTTTTTTGTCATTTTAGCCAGTCTGATGGGTGTGAGGTGGTACCCCAGAGTTGTTTTAATTCTCATTTCTCTAATCAACTGTGAATAAGAGCATTTTTTTCCTAAGACTAAAAATAGTTTCAGTTTTTTCATCTGAGAATTTCTTGTCCATATTATTTGACCATTTGTCAGCTATAGATTGCTTTGTATTCATATAAATTTGACTCAGTTCTCTATATATTTGACAAATGAGGTCTTTTTCAGAGGAACTTGCCATAAAGACTTTTTTCCCAGTTTGTTGACATGCTACAACTTTTTACCACCAAAGATGAGAGTCAAGTGAATGATAACCTTCCAAAGTGGATGAGCAACACTGAAAAGAACCCAGGAAGTCCTCATACCACAGTTTCATGTCCTCCATGAACATCCCATAAACCCCAAACAACCTAGTAGCTTCCCCTCAAACTCCAATAAATATGTACTAGAAATTTGTATTTTTTAAACCCTTACCTTCCATCTTAGAATCAAAACTGTATATTGGCTCCAAGGCAGAAGAGCAATAAGGGCTAGGCAATGGGGTGAGGGGGGGTTAAATTACTTGTCCAGGGTCACAAAGCTGGGAAGTGTCTGAGGCCAGATTTGAACCTAGGACTTCCTGTCTCTAGTCCTGGCTCTCAATCCACTGAGCTACCCAGGTTCCCCCATAAATTTCAAACATGCTGTTTACATTAGATCTATTCCATGTGCCATAACTAGGAAATACTTAACCAAAACAATTGAAATGTAATATACTATAGATCATTTTAATAAATTATTTTCTAAATTAATATGCCAAGCATTCAAGTATTTAATAGTGACCCTGTTTCTATTTGAGTTTGACAACATTGCTCTGCATTGGTGGTATCAAACTCAAATAAAAATAGAATCCTATATGGCACATATTCACTTAGAAAACCACAAATTAACATTAAATCTGTTGTATTGAATTTATATTGATTTTGGTAAAAATGTCCCAATTATATATTAATCCAATTGGGCAGTGTTTGAGAATTTTTGAGCAATTTGATTCTTTTGGTACATAATAACTCAAAATGGAATGAGAATTAAAATATCCAGTTAATTGTATAGTTAGAAATATCTTGACTCCCTAAAACTACATCACACAAACTTCCTATCTGTATTACCCAGGATGCTTTTCACTTTGTTCATATTTGGGTAGTCAGGTTTGTATATAGTTCATTGTAACTCCTCCCTCTTTCTCTTTTATTCTTGTAAGTGGGCTGGGTTAATACCTTTTTAGTTAGCTTTTTATGTTAGTTTATTATTAATAAAATTTATAAGATATAATATTTAGTTCTTGTATATTAATTTTAATATCCACATAATAGAGATATTTTATTATTTCATGCCATATAAAACTTTTAATGGAAATTTTCATCAAATTTACCAGTTAGGCAATATACTTTTTATCTAATAGAAGTAGCCAATAATGAGGCATTAAAAATATAATAGAGAATAAGACAGCAGCTAGAAGAATTTAAAAAAACTATTTATACTATGGGAAAACATTGGTTTAATTTAATTGAAAGTATATTTTGAAAATTTTGACTGAAAAGAATACTAAAATTATTTTCACTAAAATAAAATGTTTCTAATAATTTTCCATGTGATAGAAATCCCAAACCAGTGATTATTGAACTTGGATTTTTATCATACCTTTAACTTTTTGGGTATTATGAAATACTCAAAAGAATTCTCAGATTGGCTAAAATGATAGCCGGGGAGAGTAATGAATGTTGGAGGGGATGTGGCAAAATTGGAACATTAATGCATTGCTGGTGGAGTTGTGAACTGATCCAACCATTCTGGATGGCAATTTGGAACTATGCCCAAAGAGCTCTAAAAGACTGCCTGCCCTTCGATCCAGCCATAGCATTGCTGGGTTTGTATCCCAAAGAGATCATAGATAAACAGACTTGTAAATATAAAAAATATTTATAGCCACGCTTTTTGTGGTGCAAAAAACTGGAAAACTAGGGTATGCCCTTCAATTGGGGAATGGCTGAACAAATTATGGTATATGCAGGTGATGGAATACTATTGCGCTCAAAGGAATAATAAACTGGAGAGATTCCATGCGAACTGGAAAGACCTACAGGAATTGATGTAGAGCAAAAGGAGCAGAACCAGGAGAACATACACAGAGACTGAAATCGAATGTAATGGACTTCTGTACTAGTAGCAATGCAATGACCCAGGACAATTCTGAGAGATTTATGGAAAAGAACACTACCCACATTCAGAGGAAGAACTGCAGGAGTGGAAACACAGAAGAAAAACAACCGCTTGAACACATGGGTTGATGCGGATATGGTTGGGGATGTAGACTCTAAACTACCCCACCAATGCAACTATCAATAATATGTAAATAAGTCTTGATTGATCGCACATGTTAAAACCAGTGGAAATGTGATTTGGATATGGGGGGAGAGAGGGGGGTGAAGGGGAAAGTAAAAACAAGAATAATGTAACCATGGAAAATTTTTCTAAAAAAATAAAATATTCAAATCTAAACAAAACAAACAGAATCACTTTAATAAGTGACAAATAGGATAGAAGGGGCAAGGAAATGCTTTCTCAGTCAAATGAATAATTACAGGATATACTCTTACATACCTATTTTTGTAGCAAAATTTCTTCATTGACATTTTGGCAATACCAAATTGAAAAGGTATATGGGTTTAAATTGTGTAGGTTAGTTGTTTAGAATTTGAAATGTGTTTTTCCATGCAATTTTACAAATTATATTCTTTTTCTAAGGAGCCTTTTCAAGCCATGATATAATAAAAATCTTTCAGAAAACAGTCTGAGCCTAAAGTCTCAGCCCCTACACTTCTGAGTCTAAAGCCAAAAAGACCCTTGAACTACCAACTGTACTAAGGCTTGAACCCTGAGTCCTGAGGACAAGAGACAATATACAAAGGAGAAAATAGTAATGTTTTGACAATATTTGAAATAGGAAATTCTTATAAATTCTTATAGTGATTTAAAAAGCTTCTAGCTAGAAAGTATTGTCTCAGAAGAAAGAAAAATATTTTGACTTTAGGCTGACATATAGGATAACTATCACCTCAAAATATTTTTTATTTACTGGATAACTATAACCTCAAATTTTTTCTCCTCTTAAATTTGCTTCTGAGGACTTATGGGAAACTTCCCTTAGGTGAAAGTGGTCATATCTATATTCCTTTGGTAATTCTCTTTCAGTTAATCTAAAGTAACTTTCTCTTAGTAAGAGTGAGTCATTCACACTGTATTATATCAGGTATATTCCAAACAGTCCAAATTCTATGATTTCTGTTCACTATATTCTTGTGTAACTGAGTTTGCTTGCCCTCTATTATGTGTAATAGTCTTTTGTTAAAGTATTACTTGCTGGGAAGGAACTGTATCTTCAAATATAACCTTGGTGTACCCCTCCACTTCAAGATGTAGTAACTAAAAATGAAAAAAAATATTAAGGAAATAGGTCTAATAGTATTAAATTTCAAACTATTATAAAGCAGTAATTATCAAAACTTTCTGGTACTGGCCAAGAAATAGAAAAGTAGATCAATGAAACAGAAAAGACACACAACAAACAGTAGTAAAAGATTATAGTAATCTTTTGTTTAACAAATGTAAAATTCCATGGTTTTGGAATAAGGATTCTCTATTTGGGGAGCAGCTGGGTAACTGAGTGGATTGAGAGCCAGGCCCAGAGACGGCAGGTCCTGGGTTCAAATCGGACCTCAGACACTTCCTAGCTATGTGATCCTGGGCAAGTCACTTAACCCCCATTGCCTAGTCTTTACCACTATTCTGCCTTAGAATCAATACAAATTATTGATTCTAATGCAGAAAGTAAGGGTTTTTTTTAATTAAAATTTTTTTAAAAAGGATTCTCTTTTTGATAAAAAAATTATTTGAAAACTGGAAAGTAAATTGGCAGAAACTAGATATAGACAAATACCTTACACCATTTTACCAAGATAAGATCAAAATTGATACATGACCTAGGCATAAAGGGAGATAGAACAAATTAGAAGCACAGGAAACATAATAGCTATCAGGTATGTGGATAGGAGATAAATTTATGAATAAACAAGAGATAAAAAGCATTATGAAGTTTAAATGGATAATTTTTAATATAGCTGAAAAGTGTTTGTATTAATAAAAGTAGCATAGCCAAGATTAGAAGGAAAGCATTGTGTTGGGGAGAAATTTCTAAAACAATTTGTCAGAGGTTTTTATTTAAAATATATAGAGAACTTTGTCAAATATATAAGAATAAAAGTCACTCAGTTGATAAACAGTCAAATATATGAACAGAAAGTTTTTGCGTGAAATGTTATCTAAAACCATATGAAAATACTCTAAACATTTATTGATTATAGAAATAAAAATCAAAACAACTTGAGATACTATCTCATACCTATCAGACTGGATGATTGGTAAAAGGGAAAAATCATAGTGGCATGGAAATATAGGGATACTAAGTCATTGATGATAGAAATGTGAAAGGACCCAACCATTTTTGAGAGCCATCTGGAATAATATTCAAAGCTTTATAAACGTGTGTGTATACCCAGTAATAACATTATTAGATTTATTTCCTAATAATGATCAAGGAAAAGGGAAATGGAACTACAGGTTCTAAAATCTTTATAGCAGCTCTTTTTGTGGTGGTAAAAAACTGGAAATTGAAGAGATGTCCATCAGTTGAAGAATGACTGAACCAGTTGTTGTCAATAATTATAATGGAATACTTTGTTCCATTAAGGAATGGCAAACAAGATGATCACACACACACACAAAAAAAAAAAACAACCCTGAAAAGACTTATGTGAATAGATGCAAAGTGAAGTCCTGTAAAACATTGTATACAGTAACAACAATAATATATAATGGTCAACTGTGAATGAAACTATAATCAGTAATACAAAAAGGCAGATCGATTCCAAAAGACTCACTACCAAAATAAAGTACACACTGTCATAGAAGGAACAGAATATGAATGAAGTTTTAAAAATACCATTCTTCATTTAATTTCCTCTTTGAATTTTTCTCTAGTGCAAGTAATGCCTTGTTTCATAATATAATAAGCAGGAAATATGTGTTATATGATAATATATGAACAAACTATATCATATTCTCTACATTTTTGGGGAGGGGGAAAGGATGGGAGGAAAGAGAAAAAAAAAGAGTGAGACAGACTTTTGAACCTAACAAATATGAGAAACTGTTTATTTTGTATAATCATATTTATGATGATTCATTACCTATTTATAACTAAAAAGCATATGTATTGTTATGTTATATATGTATACATATATGTGTATATGTGTGTGTATATCACACAAAAAAAGAGATATTGACCAGGTATGTAACTTGAATCTAACATTGGGCGGAAGAGATATTTCCCATATGCTAGTAATACTTAAGAGACATATAAATTTTAGCCCAATATCTTATTTCTGAAGAGAGCAGAGTGACTGGACTCATGCTTCCCAGGTAGGAATTAAACTCACCTTTGCAGAAGCAAGATTCCCAAGATAATTATCAAAACTTTCTCATGAGTCTAATTTAGGAGAAAATAAAAAAAAAAACACCTATGTGAACATATGTATAACATACATAGGCCAGATATATGCCTTATATGTGAATGGACCTTTCTTATACAGAATGCATACCAACAAGAGCACAAGCATATCAACCAAATGAATAAACATTTATTAAGCAACTATTATGCATTGAATACTGAGAGTATACAAAGACAAAAAGTGAGATCTTCCTTATTCTCATGGAGTTTGCATTCAAATAATGTGGAACCAATGCATCTAGGGAAATAGTGACTAAGGGGAAAAAAAAGTTTTGTAGGAGGAGTCAGAAGTGGTTAGAAGAACTTTAATGTTTTTACCTGTCTGATTTTTATAAGAATTGGTAATATTAAGTTCATGATTTTTACTAATGTTTTGATTTTTATTTGATCTTTACTTGATTATGAACCTAGTGAAAGATTAGAATTTGCATTCCTAAGTACTAAACTAGTTAAATTCTATAAAATTGATCACTAAAAATTTTCTACCAGATATTTTTATTTTGAATAGTATGAATACTAGCAATACAAAAATGGTCATTATGATATAAAAATTTAATATTAAATTATGTTTATATACCTCATTCTTTGTCTACTTAAAGATATACCTTTTGCAGCTACTTCCTCTCAAAATACTTATTTTTTTGACCATTATACATTGTTTTATTTTGTTTCCTTTTTTAGGAATGTGTACACTAATCCTCAGGCCTAAATGTAGAAGGAATAGCATATTTTTAATCATTCTTTGTTTTCACATACTAGTTTAATAAAGGTTTCTGAGAGAATATAACACATTAATTAAAATAGTATGTCATGTAGGAAAGTTTCATTCTGCTCTAAGAATGAGACAGGTAGGATTCCAAGCAAATAGAAAAGGAAGTAGAAAACTATTTTCCTCCAAAAATCTACTTGCTTTAAAGGTCAACACATTTCCATTTGGAATGTAGAGAAAAGAAAAATTGATCAAACTGATGAATGAATCCTCAGACACATTTTCCTCATTTGCATTCAAGTGTTTCAGAAATGGTATTTGATGCTGTTCTGTCAGTACATCTTTCTTTCTAGTAATGATCATGTATATTATTTTCTGTGCAGTTTTATGTTTTTCACATTGCAAATGTATTAAAATAACTGTTTGCTCTTCAATTTTGAATGATGGCTCTAGGCTGATGTTCATTCTGCATAGTTTAGACCTACATTTCCCAATCCAAAGCATAATGTGGATAGAAAAAAAATGAATTTTGTCATAGGGAAGGTGTCTCCTCTACAAAGCCTGGGAAAATAGGGAAGACTCAGAGAGAAGCAAGACTAGGATTTTGGGAGAAAGGGGAGGCAGGGATAAGAAAAGTAGCGCCAAAGAAGGAAGAGTTAGTTTTTCAAGTTGATATGTTCAAATAACTAAGTACCTTATTTATATTAGCTCAGGTATTTGTGAGCTAGTGTAAATGTATCAGTGTAATGGTCATTGGGAAACATTGGTATAGTTCATATGAAACTTAGCAAAATTCTAGCTATTAGAAGCATTATATGTAAAATGCATGATTACATTTTTTAAAAAAAATATTTGACCAGCTTGGAAAACACTTAATATCATGTGTATGTAGTGATCCCATTATGACCATAATCTATTTTCTTTATCAACAAGTATGATAATAACCTTAAGCCCAGGGAAGTCAGGAAACAAGTGCAGTAAAAGATGAGATAAAGTATAAGGGACAGTGGATTTAAAGGTAAAGGCTTGAATCCAATCAAAGTCCCTTTCTAGGTGTGTATCCTTGATCACATTACTTAGCTTCTAGGGACATTAGTTTTCCATACTGTAAAATGGCAAGAGAGTATACTAGACAAGATCCTTTTAGGTCCCTTCTGGCTCTAAATTTATGATCCAATATTTTCACAATTCCTCAGTATCCATCACATCATTCAGTCCACTTAGGGAAAGTTTATGACTAAAATTATTGTATTTTAATAAATACAGGTTGATTACAGTGATCATTTTGAGGGTAGATGATGATTGTTATATGTTGTTAGGTTGGAACTGTTCCATCAATTAATGAAGATGACCAAGACATTGAGATTAGTCATGCTCGGTTCTAGTTTAAGGGAACATAGCAATTAATAGCAGGCTTCAGAATTTCAATAACCATCTCCAAGCATTAAAAAATTGCTCAAGGAAATTATGCAATTATGAAAAAGAGAGGAGGAAATAAATATATGTTGCAACAAAGGCAATTAGGTTAGAAATGAAGAGTTCCTTGATTGTAAATATTGAAACAAGCTACGTTAGGTGGCTTGGTAATTTCCATTATGTAGATGATGAAATATAAGGCAAACAACTATTTCAAATGGTCAGTGAGAATGAAAGTACTGAGTCCATAATATACAGCAAATTACCACTCTCTGACAGAGGATCCCAATAATGCTTCATAACAGAATAGCATTCTTCCAGCAGCAAGAAAATACTTTCTCTAAGAAAAATTAATTAAAATTAATCTAAATAATCTAACATCATTTTCTGGAATTTGGGAAGGAACAATAACTAAGACAGTGTCAAGTTTTATGTATTTATTAACCTTTATCTTCTGAAATTCCACAGAGCTGAATTTTCATCATTTTAAGCAAAGAATTGAGCTCATTAGACTTTAACTTTCCTTGATGAAATTGATGGATGAAATAAAGATCTATGTGTCAGAATATCTTTAAAAAACAATTTGATAATGCTAATAATACATTGTGAAATAAATTTTGTGGTAGGAAGTTTTTTTTAATGATCTACAAATACCATTGCATTCTGCATATTCTATAAATAAATCTAGGCACACATGCTATGGTATAGAGATGGTGATTTTGCATATATGTTATTTGGTTCAATCTAGGCTATGCATGATATCACAACTGAAAATATATATCCATACTTCACTCAATTAGACTTTTTTAATAGCTAGGAAAGTTATTTTAGTGAAAATAGAATCTATGTGAAATTCTTAGAACCAAAATAGAATCTTATAACTAAGATAGACTTCCCTACACCCCCTGAAACCTAAAAGCCTGTGGGCGTTAACATATGTATAATTTTCTGGTGGATTTTAGTCAGCAGAAAAGACATTTTTGAGCTCTAGGTCAGGTTTGAAAATAGCACACCCCATCTCCATGTGTATTTGAAAACTGGGCTCCTTATGTGCTGCTACCTGCCAGAGGCTTAGAACCTTCACTTCCAGACATGCAACTTGACATCAGAAGAACTCTGTGAGAAAAGAAAAAAAGGAAGGAAGGAAAAGAGGAAGGGAGGGAGGGAGGGAGAGAAATCACTTCATGTAAAAAACAGAATATTTCTCTGGCATTTGAATATATCTATTTATATAAAATAATATAAAAAAACATTACAATGTGTTGCATTAGTTGCCTCACTATTTGTTTCTAATCTTACCTCTTTGCTTCGGTCAATTTTACATGAGTTGTCTCTTACTTGTTTTATAAATGCACTGATGAAATTTGCTATTCATCTCAAAGACCCAGAATTTATTCTTTTTAATGAATGTAATAATGTATGTTATTTAATGCATAATAAGCCTTTTAAAAATCTCTTTTTAATGCATGAATGGAATATACTGAATATGCAGCATTTTGGAGCAGGATGGGGTGTGCATATGACTCAGTTATTCTGAGTCTTAGCAGTTTGTCCATCAGTCCATACTCATGACTGAAACATGCAAACAGTGGAACCAATAAGCTGTGTGGACTTAGAATGAGATCATAAACTGGCCCTTAGCCAGACATCCTTTCTTCTATTATCTAAAACATACAGTAATCTCTCTACTTGCTCAGTAGATTACTCAATGATTCCTTAACCGTCTTTGGGAGCATTTGATAACTATCTCTGCAAATTTGGACTAGTGGATTAAGAAAAAAAGGCTATTCCAGGAGGAAAAATTAGGACAGAAATAGTTTACTATCAAGAATTTGTGGGTTACTTTTTAATAAATCACCTAGCTTCAAAACGAAAATAAAATTTGCTTGTAATGCCATATAAAAATCAGCATTTTCCCATTGGAGGATATAGCTAGTATTAACAGTAAGAGTTACAATTGAAATGCCACTGTAGATTTTATTCTCTTGATATTTAACATTACTTTATGGCTTAGATTCTTAATGACTAAAATCTAAGGAAAGGTGGAGAATTTAAAGCCAGTTTGGGCAATGAATGTGATCAAATGAAACCATTTAGGAAGACATATCTTGATATATGACCATGTAAATCATATTTTTGGGGTGGAGTAGAATAGATACAGGTCTATAATTTCATTTAAGTACAGAACTCCATTGAAGGATAATCAACAAGCATTTATGAAGATCCTATTAAATAATAGGGTCTATGCTAAGTCCTTTTTCTGTTTTTAAGAAAGTTACATTCTTCTGGAACTCATTTAATCAGAGGCAGACCAATAGTTAACAAAAATATCTAATTTTAATTCCCTGGAGTAGAGAAAATTTTTGATTTGTTCATTTTGAACCAATGTATTAATTGGAGAACCTAGAATCAAAACCATATCTCATGTGTGTTAATAATATTCTGTTATACCAAGCTGTTTAAATTTCCCTGCCTCCTTGACATATTTCCTGATCTCCATGATGGGCAATGATCTCTCGCCCATCTGAAGCCATTTACTATTCATATACTACATTAACAGTTCATGAAAGACATTGGTGCTCACTTTGTATCATAGCTATTTGCATATATGCCAGATGTCCCCTTTTAGAATACAAATTCCTTGAAGGTGGAGACTTGATTATCTTTACAGTCAAGAGATAGAAATATGTGGAATCATGTATTGAAGGATAGTTTCAGTTTAGCAAAAAAGCTTCAAGTGTTATGTTAGCCAAATGTTTGATTTCTAATGAGCTTTCTAGGATCTTTTGGTCTTCTTAGTCTAGCAACTGATATCTATTAGTTAAACTTCTATATGAAATTAGCATAATTTGTTTCTTTGTACAGTCTACCATCCATATTCCATTTTAATTATCAAACTATTGTTTGAATAGATCAGATGGAAGTATTTTACTTACAAATTATATCTTTTTCTTATTTTTATTCTTACACAACTGCTTTATAATACTTTTGACCTTTCTAACATAGTACTTGTTTTGTGTTTCTTGAGTACAAATCATATGATTTAATAGGCAATTTTGTACAAATATAATAAATTCCCATTGAGAGATGATATGATTCTTATGCATATCTTCTGAGAAAACTGAACTTCATGATGATGAGCATCAAGTCTTAATTATATTTTTTGCATCCTCCAGGGACTTGTATAATACTTTGGACATGGTTAGCATTTCATATAAGATGAGTCATAAAATGAATTTTGAAAAAAAGAGTTAAGGAAAACATTTTCTCCAAAATTAGCTTCTCTTATTTTTTAAATAAAAATAACTATTTCTAAAATCTTTTGAAGTTTTGAATGTTTCTTGCTATTGGATTATCTGTTTCCCTCTTCACTCTTGAGTATTCCCACAGAAAGATGGAGATCTGACTTCTAACTTTAAATATAGTACTCTTTCTATTTTATCACAATGTCTTTAATTCATATTGGATCATCATTGCCTTTCCTGATCAGAAAAAATTGTGTTCTAATATAACTTCACACCTGTGGTCCCAGCTTTTACCTTGGTTTTGGTTCCCCAAGTGTTTCTCATTTTTTTTCTATACATCTATGGCTACATAAAAGATAGGGTAGATACAGAAAGAAAGAAATGAAGCACAATGGGAAGAATAATGGTCATGGAATTAAAGAAATTTTATATAGCTTCTTCCTTTGGTATATACTATAACACTGAACAAACAAATCATTCATGTTTTTTATCTAAGTTTGCTCTTATAAAAATGAAAAGTTTGGATAAGATCGCCCAAAAAATCTCATAGATATATGTGTGTGTGTATATAGACATGCAAGTATGTAAATAAATACATGTCTCTATAGACATAGAGATAAATATATATCGATATATTGCCATACATATGTACATAAATATATATGCATATGAAGCATATATAACACATATAATTATTTGTGTGTGGTTCTCTTATCTCCCAGGAACAAATTATATATTTTTATGTTATTGAATATATGATTTAAAATAAAGTATATATTTGGTTTCAAATCCTAGATTCTCACTTAGTAATCATTTGATCTGGGCAAATCACTATAACTATCTGGTGCTCAAATTTCTCCTCTGTAAAGAAGGAATTTTTGAAATAGATTATCTCTAATATCTTTTTTAGCTATAAATTGATGATGCAATGAGCATCTTATTTCACCTATCAAAGCCAGTTATGAATGTGAGGCAAGAAGCATTAAAAATAGTCTCAAATAATCTTAATGTGAAAATAAAAACAATTTAAAAAGACAAATCCAATTGAAAAAGAAATAAAAGTTATTGCAACAATGGCTACAAAACTAAAGCTTTGTCCAATTTTAACTAATTATTCTTAGGGCATATAATATATTCAAGGAAGACTAGTATCTCTGATGTAAAGATTTGATTTTCTGAGTCTTTTCCAAGGCTGCTTATCCATCTTTGGTATCCACCTGTCACCCAACTTTCTTCCATGGCTCCAAGTAGCTATAACATGCACCATGACCACATTCTAGCAAAGCCATCTTGGCAGATAGGCTAACCCAGGTTAAGAATAATCAACAGGTCTCTAACCCACTGGTGGCTTAGGGGATGTCTATCCTAAGTATGCCATGACTTCCTGCAGTGGAATGGACAGAGAAGAGCAATTCGTTTTAATGGCCACAAAAATGTCAGAAGCAAGTACTACAGATAACTTAGAGCTTGGTCAAACATCAAAGAAGCCAAATTCATCCACTGCATCCTGAGCCACTGCAAGTAACTTTGACTTTTGTCTTGTCACTAAACTTCAATGACTATGGAAGAAAGAATGAGGCTAAGAACTTTGTGCAACTCTTCCTGACTTAAATCCAACTACACCCCAAAATTGTGGTGTCATTGGTCCTCTAATAGAATGAAAGAAAAATGACAACAATTATTACTGTTAACTAGATATTAAGTTCACTGTTTTGCTCCTGCTGAAAAACAATATAAGCTATTTTAAGAAGTATAAGAAACTAAATGATTTAGTTGTTTTAAAAATACCTATCTTGCATTTTTGTGTTTTTCATATTTTAGTACCTTGGAAAGCAAAACCCTTGCCTCTTTGTCCAAATTATGGTGCTGGTAATAAATTACTATAATAAGAAATGTAAATCCAAAATGTTAGGTTGTTTTAGCTTGTCACTGGTGTAAATTGGAATGATGAGGTTCATGTTGTCCTTAAATCCAGGACATTTCTGGCTTTATAATACTACAAAACCAATTATAGCCAAATTAAATAAAATAATTTCATAATACAATTTAATTGTGTGAGGAAAATTTTGGGAATTTTCCATTTATTTTTCGCATGGAGCCAAGACAGCTTAGGTTCAAGTACTGTCATACTGTATGACATGCATAGATTATCTCTAATATCCTTTTCAGCTCTAAATTGATGATGCAATGAGCATTTTATTTCACCTATCAAAGTCATCAATACCAGTTATGAACATGAGGTAAGAAGCATAAAAATAGTCTCATAAAAATAGTCTCATAAAAATAGTCTCATAAAAAATAGTCACACTGACATATCCTAGCTATGTAATACTGGTCAAGTCATTGAACCTCTCCATTTCCCATATAGTCCTCTCAGACTATAAGTTGTAAAAGAGTTGCCGTATCTGTGCTAGTAAAGGAGGTTTCATAGAGGGAGTCCTGTCTATCCATAAAATCATAGGTCTATCCCCTCAAAAAGTCTACTTACATTTATTTAAAAATTTCATTTTAATTTTAAATATTTTTCTCTTCCGTCTATCCAACCTTCATTTGGAAAAAAGGAAAAGAAATGGGCCATCATAACTATTTGTATATTCAAGATAAATTCCCATAAAAGCAAAACTGAAAATTGGATCTCTCACTACATATCTTGAGTACATTACCTGTTAAAGTGTAATTGGCCATTGAATTTATGAAAGCTATTAAGCACTCTGATTTTTTTTTTTTAGTATAAATTGTTCTTCTGGTTCTATTTACTTTACACTTCATTAGATGGTTTATGTCTTCCTGGGTTTCTGAGAAACTGTCCCTTTTGTTGGTTCTTATGGCAAAATATTTACACATATTTTTGACAAGCATATCTCCCATTTTCCATTTTGGTATTTTATAAATACTGGCATTTCACAACAGCAAACACCAATTGAAATGTATATGAAATGATTTTTGGAATCAATGGTTTTGACCAACACACAGAAAGCAGAATAAAAACACTTAATTATAAATAGAAATCCACATTAAGTATATCTTAAAATAACATCAAAATATCCAGAATCTAGATTAATAATAGTTGAAATCAACTTAAAGCATGTCAGTCTATATTTCTCTTCCATATACTTGTCAAATGTACTTAAAGTTGACTCAAAGTATACTTTTTAAAAGATGCTTTCAGCCATGAAATAAAATCATGCATTTTAAGCTCAATGCTTTCTAACAAATTCCTTTCAGAATATGCACATAATTGGAGATGAAGCTTTGCATAATAGGCTGTATTGTATCATTATGTGTCATGCACCATGGTGTAAACAAGATGTGCTATCTCAACTATGCATCTTGTCAATATTTTTTCCTTTTTTTTTTTTTTGAAACAGAATAGAAAAATTTGAAACTGAACTGAGTATCCTGCACATTGACATGCAGGGTCAACTATGATAAGATTCTTGACACTCATTTTCCACTCTTCCTACTTGATCAAAACAAAAGAATTTTATAAACAATTAGCAGAATGGTTATTCTGTGTATCAGATAAGATGCTACATTTGTCTTGTTCTAGTGATGTGAACTTATCAAGACTTCAGTGTACCTTTTTTTTCCTGAAGCTCAGCTACACAACAGATGGGATGTCTAACATCCTTTTCTATTTAAAACATGCAAGTCCTAATCAACAAGAGGGTTTTAGAATGTTAAACCAGCCAGCCATAAGAAATGTGTCATGCAGTTTCCTGTCATCCTAATTAATTAGATAGCATTATTTGTTGTCCCCAATGAACTCAAATGAGCTCAATGGCTGATAATAGCTTCATTCTTTTCAGAGGTTTTGTTTTCATTTTACTCACTTGAATTGGCGATAGGACATTTTTTACCAAAAAAAAAAAAAAAAAAAAAAAAAGCAATAACATTACCTAGAAAAAGTGCTGCGGTTATGGCTTCTGAAAAAAGATGGTGAATTCAAACTTTTTCAAGGTCATTGTTTCTCTTATTAGGGAAAATTTCATTGAAAAAAAAACCCTAGTATTTTAGTAATTACTTTCCTATGTTAATATGTCATGTTGCTATTGTTGAGAATACTTTATTATTTACTTCTAATTCTTTTATTCTCAGAGAAAGTGTGCTGAAGTAGAAAGAAGACTACAATAGAAGGATCCAGGTCAAGCTCCAACTTTACTACTTACTATTTATCTTATCAAAAGGCAGTCAATTATCTTCTCACATTCTGATTTTTCTTATCTATAAAACCAGGCTTTTGGATTAGATAAATATATATTATCTATTTTTAATTTAACACTTTGATCCTATGCCAAATATTGGCATTATTTGGAAGCATTGTACTTTGTACTAATCTTGTTTATTAAAATTTTATTAAAATGAATATTAAATAAAATTTCTGATTTATCAATCTTAAAAATTAAAGAAATGTGGCAATTTGTACAACATAATCTGAACTGTGTCATTATTAATGCCAGATATTCACAAAAATAAAATAAATCAGGTTCAAACCATAGTAATAAGAGGGAACTAGGAATTAAAACTTACTTAATAGATTTTACCTCATTCCAAAGGTCACTAAGGAGGATGATAAAATAAAATTTTGATATCTAAAAACCACAGTAATCTGAGGTTCTAGAGATCATAAAAGCAAACAGATTTAAAATGAAATTGTGTATATGCTAGTGATTATATATATATACATATATATATGTGTATATATATATATATATATATATATGTTATCAATGTTTCTGCCATCATTCTCCAAATAACAAGAAATAATGCTACATTTTCTGAGGCTTTTCCATTTGTACTTTTAAAAAATCACTTGTAATGCTAAGGTATATACAAATTTATATCCAAATCCATGTTTTGCATGCAGAAATGTAACCATGTACTTTGAAATCATAGTATAATATAATCAATACGTATGGGTATATTAAATAGGTCAAATGAAGGAATAAATCAGTTTTTCAGCAAATAAGCTATATCCTTTGTGATATGACTTAAACAGGGATGGTCCTGTCTTTTAAAATATTTTCTCCTCATAGGTGCCAATTAAATTTAACATATATTTATTAAATATAAGCTTGATGGAGGACACTATACAAAGCTGAAGGAAAAATAATTTCAATGCCACCAGGATTTCCTCAGCATGGGCATTATCTCCACTAGTGTGACTCCATAAAACCTCTATGAGCTTTCTCATCATCTACAACACCTGTACCTATCCTGTCCATTCTCCATGGCATGTCTACAATACTTTCATTGTCACATCACTTATAATTTTACCTTACAATATGTCTGGCCCATTTAATTTTTCTAGTATATATATGTATATATGTTGGTGTCTTATACATAGGGTTTTTTATAGTAGCCTTTTTATACCTTCCATGCTTCTTTCCATTAAATTGTCCATCATTTCGCATTCTGGTTGTATAATTTTTAGTTATATAGCATTATTCCAGAGAATATCAGTGTTAGAAGGTGGAGGTAGAAGTTTTTTGGTAACATTGGAAGAGTACTATACTTTCCTGAATGTGATCCTCCTGACTTTCTCCCATGCAAGTATAACTGCACTATGAAATTCTCTATGCCTTGATGTGTGCAAGATGATATATACTCAGATAACTAATTTGCAAATATATATATTCAAGAAGAGCAGAAAAATGAAACTTTTATTTAAGATCTCTGCAAAGAAATATTATTCAGAATTGACCAGTTAGGAAAAATTTCATGGAGGAGTTGGCATTTGAGCTGTATTAAGGTTTTTTAGGAGATATAAGTAAAGGGAATATTCTAAGAAAAGAAAGGGAGCAAATAAGTCACAGTCATTAAAGTATAAGACACTGACAGGTGGATTGAGTTGTCCAGTTGTCTTAAGTAAACCATGAAAGCAGAAGTGTAAGATAAGTCTGGTTAGGTGTTTTCCTTATAATTTCATGACATAAATAGAATGAATATTATTAGAACTGTTTTATAGATTATGAAATCGAGGTAGGGACCTTTAAATTTATTATTAGAACACAGGAACAATGTACATTCTAAATAACTTCAGATATTTAAGATGGCTTTATCAGGCATAGGCATAGAACAGGGTTGTCTTCTCATTTCTGAGATAATCACATAAAGTATTTTATGCTTCCCAAGGGATCAACGTGGTGTCTATTTCAGTCTTCCCCAAACTGTTGTCACAGCATGAAAT
>NC_058135.1:185451458-185512463 GCF_016433145.1 Gracilinanus agilis | reverse complement strand
TTATATTATATTATATTATATTATATTAATTATAAAATAGACTTTTTTCAGGAGTATAGATATTGACCTAGAGATTCCCTTCATGTCCAATTCTAAAATTCTTTGATTCTAGAAACACATAAAGGTCTAAGCTAGGGTATTTAATACAACAATAGAAAGTAGGATTTAAATCTGTAATATATTACAGAAGTAAGATTTGGTGATTTCAGTATCATCTAAAGAGAGTTGATGTTTAAACTTTGGATAAGATTGTTATGGCAGAGAAAACAGAGAGAATGGAAAGTCTATGTACTTAAGTTTGTTGTTGATGTTGATCAGATGTTTTCTATCATGTCCAAGTCTTTGCAACCCCATTTGGGATTTTCTTGGCAAAGAAACTAGAATGATTTGCCACTTTCTTCTCTAGTTCATTTTACAGATGGGGAATCTGAGGCAAATAGGGTTAAGTGACCTGCTCAGGAATGCAGAGCTAGTAATTATCTAATTCTTGATTTTGAACTCAAGTCTTCCTGACTTAAGTCTTGGCACTCCATCCATTGCATCTGGGGAAGAAGAGGCAGAATAAGACAGAGAAGCAGAAAAAGATGTTGGATGAGAAGTATAAGTATTCAGCATTACTGAAGCCAAGAAAGAATAAAACATTATGAAGAAGAATGTAATAAAATGTAAAATGATCATAGAGATTTAAATTAATGAAGAAAGTGAAAGGTCTCTGAACAAAAAGATAAGTTCATTAAGCACTTTGGAGAGAACTATTTAGGTAGAATGGTCCAGAAAAGTGATCTCAAATTCAAATAGAATTATGGACACTAATCTGTACATAACAGTGTCTGTGGTTTTTAATTTAGTTTTAATGTTATATTATTTTTGTTTTATTATATTTTTATTAATGTTAAGTATTTCTGAATTACCTTTTGATCTCATTCAAGCTACTTTTGGGAGTGTTGTGGGCCACATGCATGCTATGGGACAGTGAAGGTGAATCTTTTAGAACCTTCTAGTGACCCCCTGAATTGCCCCCCAAACTCCACCACTGCATGCAGGGTCCCACCCACTTGCTTTGGAGGGGATGAGGGCCAGATTCCCAGCTGGCTTGAGCCTGGGGAAAGGCATCTCCTACAGCCATGGGAACCCACCTCTGAATCCAGCCACCCTGTGGGCTGCTGCCAGACTTTGATCGGGACAGAAAGGTGGGACAAAGCAAGGGGTTATGCTATTAAGAGATTCAGCACTTCCCACTCTGTTTTTGGGATGGTGCCTATCTATTGGGCTGGAACCCAAGTTGGGGTGGGAGTAGGAGGCAGAGGAGGCACAGTTAGCCTTGGGGGATGGGGTCTCCCCCCAGAGTGGCTGTTCCTAGGAAAGGAAGGAAGAAATTGGAGATCATTTAGGGAATGGAGCCAGCCTTGGTGTTAAGACAGAAGACACCCACCTCCTGCCCCATTGCATCCTGTAGTCCCAAACAGGGGTGGTAGAAATGGAGGGGCATGGACTGATTGCTCTACTCAAAGAAGGGAGTGAGCACTGAGGGGCTGGGAAGTGTGGTGAAGAGGGGAAAGGGAGCAACTCTAATGTGGACAGCCCCGTGTGCCCACAGAGAGGTCTCTGCATGCCATCTTTGCTACATGTGCCATAGGTTCGCCATCATGGCCACAGCTTATGTGTTTGACTCATTGGGATTGGGCTAACAGTTTTTAAGGAGGACAAATGGATGCTGAGAAAATTGAGGCACTAATGCAAACACTTTCTAAGAGATCAGAAGTGCCTAGGATGAAATTCTAATTGGATATCAGAATCAAAGAAATGGTTTTAATAAAAAAAAAGGTTGAAGAATTTTGAGGGATTAGGGAAAGAAGCAATTTGAAGGGGGAAAACTGAAGAGGGAAGAAAAAATTGAGATGATTGAATGAAGTCAGTGATCAAATAAGAAGGTATAGGATTAAAGCTACAAGTGAGATTATTAATTTCATAAAGGGAGAATGCGATATGAGGGAAGTAAAAAATATGATAAAGATAGATTTATAAAATGGAGGAGAAATAAAAAATTCAAATTGGATGGTTACAATCTCATCAGTTAAGGAATTGAGGTCATGGACTAATTAGAGAAGAAAATGTATATTTTGGTGTCTTCACAGCAAACAGAATATTTGGAATTGCTACTGAAGGGAATATATTTGAATATTACTGAAATTAAATCATTGCTAATGTAACAGAGATGACATGGTTGAGTTTAGATTGTACAAATGAATAGTAGATTCAAGTACCCCAATTTCATAATTCCCTCCAATGTTTTGGCAGCTTAGTAGAAGTTGAGAACTTGTCAAGGGAAAACAAACAAATCTCATTGCTTTATTACAATTTAGAACACATTTCAGTAAAAACAAACAAACAAACAAACAAACAAAAAAACTTTGTTCTATATATGTTCCAATCCTAGGCTGGGGTTAGTATCAGCTGACAGGAAAATAGAGAATTGTGGCTCTCTGGGGCAAGTTGTCTTCTGCATATTATCAATTTCCTAAGTGTATTACACAAACAACATATAGTCATGCTCAATTCAAAAGCAGTCAGTCATTGATATTGTAGTTGTTGTGTTGCCACAATAGAACAGGGGAAGGAAGATAGGGATTTTCTAATCTGCCACAATATTACTGGACACTGGAGTCTAAAAGAAAAAGAATCTGTTCATCTTTTATTTGGTCTTACACAAGAATTGTGGAAAAAGTCAAAACATAAAGGTTGAATGTGATTGACTAATCATACTTGAAATTTAGACTTGTTCTAAAATGGCATTTTTCATGTCAGTAAATAGAAAATACAATGCCTCCTTTTTCTGACCCTATAACCTCAATCCAGTGTTGAGAATGAAAAGAGTAAAAATAACACTTCAAGGAAGCTTCCTGTGGTTGACCACAGATTGAGTCAGAAGGAAACTGAGACAAGAACAGGTTTAATTACTTAGAATCATTAGACTGATGTTTAATTATGTTAAAGGAGAACAATTGAGGAAGCCTAGGATAATGGAAGACATGAAAGATAAAAGGTGATTTTGGGTCAGAGGAGGGAATTTCAGACATCCAGATCCTGGAAGTAAAACTGTTTTGATTGTTGAGAAAGGGAATATTAAGGTAAGGCTAAGTATGACAATCTTGTAGTTGTCTGAAACAGTATGGAGATAAAGTTCATGGGAGTTAAAGAGCTAAAAAAACCCCCCTGAGAACTAGATCTTCATGGGAAATGAAGTCTCCCAGGATGATAAATACTGCCAATACTATACAGGTAAAATTACTTGAGAGTTTATGAGGTGCTTTCACAAAATCTTGTGTAATATGTTCATCAAAGTACTGTGAATAAAGCAGGCATATAGTATAATGCTCAGATGAGAGGAGAAAGGCTTAAATAGCAGTTTAGACAAGTTCATATAATAAACAGTGACAGTCAGGATCTAATCTCAGGTCTTGTAATTTTAAGATTGATTAGCTATGTCATGCTGAAATTTAGTCTTGATTGTTATTAATGTGACCTTGAGAGAGTCAAAACTTCTGTGTTTCCTTATCTATAAGAATATATTAAGAACAAATTTCTTTCCAGATCTTAACATTCCTTGAATAAAAATTATTTTATTCTTTATATTTGTATCTGAGACATTCTGCACAGTTCATGGCACAGAGTAGGCTATAATAAATTATTATTGATTAATTTACTTTATAATTCTTTTGTAAATGAATAGTAGTACTGCCATGTATAATCAAACTAGTTGCTGTTGAAATTTAAGTAATTATCTTAAGAGTACTTCTAATTGCCTTCTCCCTTCTTTGGCAGAGAATTCTCTCATTTGGATTGCCAATAACAAAAAAAAATTAGATAATGAATTGATGTTGGAAATGATCTTTTTAGTGACATCAGTGAGATTTGCATACATACCATAAAATTAAAGTTGTTTTCATTGTGATTTGTATGAATCTGCTGGTCTAAACATCATCTGCTGAAACATTGTCTGATTTTAAAGAAAATAAGAGGAAACATTTTTAAAAGTAGAGGTGAAATTTTGCACTTCCGTTAAGTGTAACACTTAACACAGCAAGTATTCTAATTGCCCCCGGATTCAGGAAAAGAAATAGCCATGAAAGACACTGATGTTTTTCTTCCTAAATGTGATTATCTTTCCAAAGACTACAATAGAAATCTCCAGTGACATTCCCCTTTGGAACCACAAAAGGGCTTGGATAGTTGCCTGGAATTTTTGAAATAGAAGTGATGCTGCTAGCCTTGTTTCTTTGCATTACTAATAAACTGAAAGTTTAAAACATAGACCACTGCTAAGACACTAACCAGATGTTAGATAGCAGGAAGCAGTGTTGGAGTAGAACCACACATAGAAGAGTGCCAAGATTAAGGAAATGTAGAAATGGTTCCACTCCCCTCATCTTCACATCAATAGTATCATGAAGACTTTAATTTAGATTAATAAATACCTGATATTTTCTGGCCTTTTCCTACAAGAGACCAGTAGGACATATTACAATGAATCCAAAGTGACCAAGGGGTCATAAATAAATTTTCCTACTAGCTTGTCAGTCTTCCTTCTGTTTGTATTTCACTGAGTCCTGTTAATCTTATTATTTAAATATTCTATGCTCTAACAGAATAGCAGTATTGCACAGTGGATAGATAACTGGTCTTGAAACCAAGAAAATCTAGGTTCTTATCTACTCTCTGGCATAGCCTAGCTTCATGAGCCTGGATATATCACTTAAACTTTCACTCCTCTAGAGAACTCTCAAAGGTTATAAATTACAGAGAAAAAGAAAGAAAGAAAGAAAGAAAGAAAGAAAGAAAGAAAGAAAGAAAGAAAGAAAGAAAGAGAAAAGAAAGGAAGGAAGGAAAGAAGGAAGGAAAGAAGGAAGAAATTGGTATAGGAAGTTTCCTCATCCAGAAATTCTTTATATCATTGAATCCTGTCCCTCACCCTTTTGTCCTTGACATACTTTCTTACTTCCTACATAGAACATTCCATCTCCCACCAATATTTTTCTACATTTTCCATGGAATTTTCTTCCTCCTCATCTTTGCCAGTTATAATCTCCATTCCTCTGAAACATTGTATCTTAAATAACACTTTTTCATACTTCATTGGGATAATGCTCTACCTTTCCCCATCCAGCAATCAAACTATTTTCTACATATTTTATATTTTTATATCTACAAAGGTTGATTTCTTTCAAGAAAATAAAAGGCACTTGTGGGTTGTAGGAAGAAACAATTTCATTTTTTTTCTTCATATTCTTAGCATTTAGCCCGTGATAATTATGCCTGCTAAAATGAACCAAATATCTACATCTGAATCTCTTCAAAGCAGTTGGTAATGCTGTAGAACTTCACTCACTGCATTATTTCATTTCTTTGGGAGAACCTGATTCTTAAGAAAGAGAAGAGATGAAGAGATACCCCAAGATCCTGGAAATTAAAGAAAATAAATTATAATTAATTCTCATTATTCAATACTACAAGAGGAAAATTTGGCATAGGAGGCACCAATGTATGACAAATAAACTTTTTTAAGGAATTAGTAATCAATTCAAAGATTTTATGAGGATTTCCATTTAAATTGATAGCAGTTCTCTAATAAAAGAAAAAATTAAAAGAAATACTAGAGAATAGCAAACATCGAAACCTTTTTAGGAAGAATATATTCGTGACACCAGATACTATGATGTTATTTTACTAAAAATATTTATTAAATGCCTTTCTCTGTGCATAATAAACACATGCACTTTTGCAGTGTAAATTATTACTGTGGGACTTATAAAATAAACAACTAGCACTGGCATATATTGATGCTCTTAGAAATTTTATTTTCAATTTACTGTGGAGAACTAGGGAGCAGTATTACCCATTTCCGAGTCTTGTGATACATCCAAAGTAAAATTTATGACTCCAAGTAGCTTGTTATGACAATAGATGCTAATCAAGATTCTAGTGCCTGGACAGATTTGAATGCAGATATTATTGAGCTCCCTTCAAAAGGGGGGCATACTCCCAACCTTCTTAAATATTTTGATCAAGTATGATTGACTGCCAAATCTGCTGGGGTCCAGTGATTTCAGAATTTTCTAGCAATTTGACAATTCACTTCAGAAGGTGAACTCTATAAAATAAAGGTAATTACACTAAAAAAGGAAAGGGGTTTAATCATAACTTGCAAATACTTAGATTATTGTAGGAAATTGCTAGCCTTATACAAATATGTTATTTTTAATAATCCCTAAATAGTGAATATAGAATTATTATTAATAATCCAAAATCACAGGACAAAATTATTCCTAAAAATAAGAGGGTTGGTTTCTGGTTCAAATAAGTGAGAAATTAAGAAATCATGTAAGCAAAGTACATCCTAAACAAGGAATGGTAAGCATACCCTGATGATTGTCAAGAAAAATAAAGAATTATGAATAGGGACATAGAAGTAAACTAAAAAACCTTGAGCAAAGAAGTGAGGGTATAACTGTGGCTAGCATTTAGTCAGGATATAGAGCCTGACAGAAGAGCATTAGAGCCAACAGAAGACCTGGTGCATTGTACTCTCAGTAACTTCCTCTGATTTCCCCAATATAAACCACAAGTCTATTGAAAACAATATCATAAGCAAAACTTTTAGAGAGGTAGATGAGGTAAGAAATGTCCTCACATACACATGGAGAGTGGAAAGGGAGCAGCCTGGCCCAGCATCCTTCTGGCTTTCTAATAACAAACTCTGGTGAACTCTGGGCAGGAGTGATATTGCACACGCTCACAGAAAGGACTCTGATTGCCACCCCCTCGGCACATATGCCATAGGTTCACCACCACAGCCCTAACCCAAGTAGGAAAAGCATTTTCCCCCTCTCAAAGCTATTAAAATTATCTTCAGACATTTTTGGCTAATGGGAGAGTGTTAAAACTTTTAAGGAAAAAATAGTTTGGGGCAGCATTTTGATTTATTGCTCTTACTACACAGGGCATTTGAAAAAAAAATTCTCTAAAGATTAGGTGAATAAAGGTCTCTCTTAAGGTCCAGCTATAGCAATGTGTGATTAGCCATTAGAAGAATATGTAACAAGTGTTCAGTCAAGTAAATGACTTGAACCTGGTCCAGGGAATTCCCTTATTTTTAACTACCTGAAAACTGGTGTTATTTTCTATGTAACATAACTACAGTTGGGATGACTAAAATTTAATATTATAATTAGGCTCACGAATGCTTCCTTTTTGGATCAACTATGTGATTATGGAAGTTCCTAGGCACATTCTATTTGTAGAGTTAAATCTCATATAGCCTAATGTATAAATATGACAATATTACTTCAATACTGAATAATATACTTTGAAGATGAATGATATTTGAAAGATAATATCAAGAGAAATCCACAACTGCAAAGAGCTCTAAAAGCAGTAGATAAAATAATCCATATAGACTGAACAATAAGTGACTAAAGAAAATAATATATTTTATTCCAATTACTTCAGCATGAATATAGCTATGCTTGATAGATATGTAGTATATAATTTCTAATTATAATATAAATAATAAATTTTAAGTTTCAAATAAAGTTGTATTTTAATAAACAATAAATAATATGAAGATAGATAAAAAGCTTCTTTAGCATTAAAATGTTTTAACAAAAATGACAAAAGTATAACAATTAATACAAAAGATCTAGGAGCAGTCACCTCAAGGCAAAACTCTAGGTCAAAATAAACCTCAGGGAAGTATAGCAAGAAAAAATAGATAAATTGATAGATAATATTTGTATAAATAATGTATACATATATAACTTATGTTTTTTATTTGAACAATATTTGATGAATATATATTTTTAGACTCATAAGTGTAAATGCATATATATGTGTAAATTCACATTTACTTTACTAGTCTTATTAGTTGAAAAATATGAGGAAATTAAGATAGATTACCCTGAGAAGTAGGAGCATTTTTGGTCACTAGGGATCCTAGAAGAATGATATCAATTAAAATCCCAAAGAATTCTGGATCCTTCCTGGTTAAGGACATTGAGATGAGTGACCATATTTTCCTACATATCACACCATATTGGAAGCACTGAAAACTTCCAAATTCCCAGAACTAACTCTGAAAACAGCAATGCAAATAATAATAATAATAAAATTCCTGAAGCTTAGGACAATGCTCCTCATCACTCTGTACTGGGCACAGAACCAATCCTTAATGTAAAATTAAAAATTAAGAAATAGGCTGGAAACTTAACTTTAAAAACCCATAAAAATCTATTATTGTGACAGAGAAAATCAAGAAACAAAAAACAGAAGACAGCTATAAGCAAAAGCTCCGAGAAAAAAATGGGGAGTATAAGCCAAACAAAAATTCCTGGAAGAAATAAAAATGACTTTCAAAATCAAATAAGAGTGGTAGAGGAAAATGGGATAGAGAAATGAGAGCAAGAGAAGAAAGTTAGGAAAAGACAATAAACAGTTTGGTAAAATGTAAGCAAAAGGGACTGGCCAGCCAGCGTCTTGATGATTAAAATAGTCTGGGATCTGAAGGGATAAAAAGAATGAAGGTGGATTTAGGAGGGCTAAGATGCTGATTGGCAATCAAAAGCACTTAATTAAGAGAAGTCATAATTTTTATAGAGCAAACTGGGTTTCTAGTGGGTAATGAACACAAACATAACCTTGATGCAGAAGAAGAGAAAAGAGGGGGGATGTAGCTGGGGATTTTCTGCTCTATGGACCTTTGCACCCAAAGGTGTCAGGCTGCCACAGTAAAAGAGTCACATACATACAAACACAGAAAATGAAGAAATAACACCCAGATTAACAGAAGAGGAAACTGAATAAGTAACTGTCCTAGAAAAAAAAATTAAACAAGACACCAATGGAATCTTTAAAAAATAACTTCCTATATGCCAGGCACTTTTAAGTGTTCTATAATTATTAACTAATTTGATCATCACAATAACATTGGAAGAGAGTTGCCATTATTATCCCCATTTTTAAGAGGAGGAGACTGAGGCAGAAAGAGATTAAGTGGCCTGTCCAGGGTCAATCAACCAGTGTCTGAGGCTGTATTTAAATTCAGGTCTTCTTGACCCTTGTCTGATGCGCTATCAGCTATACCACAAAAGCCCTCTGCTCCCCAAGACTGTGACATACTCTCATACAATTACACAGAGAGTTCAGACATGAAAGGATAAACTTATGGAGCACCTGTGACAAAAAGCATAAATATTTTGCTAGAAGTCCCTTTCTCTTATTCCTGGGGTACTAAAGAAGTTCTTAAAAATTATAGAGTTTCTTTGTTGGACTCATAAAAGAACACACCTGAAGTCATCTAACAATTATCAAGCTTGAATAGAATTTGGATCATCCCAGAAATTGAAATGAGCACCATATTTTAGCTAGAACTCTTGAGTATAGATGACATTTTTGAGTGATGGGGATAGAGAGAAGGGAAACTTCCGCTCTGGCTTTTGTTAGAAAACATTGTGAGTTTAAAATGATATAGAGCAGTAATGGGCAAACTATGGCCCCCGGGCCAGATGTGGCCCCCTGAAATGTTCTATCTGGCCTCTGGACATTACTCTTAATCTGACGGATACAATGAGTAGGATACAATACAATGAAACTTCGAAAGAGTTGCCTTAGAAACAGACTGACGGATGACCATTTCCTTTCCTTTGGCCCCCTCTTTAAAAGTTTGCCCATCACTGAAGAGCATATTGACCTTCTTCTATTTACACTGTGATGCCACCAGCATCCAGAGATCAGATAAGAGCATTTCCTAGAATGGGAGTAAAAGAAATAAAAAATGGCTTCTCACTGGGATGATTATTAGGATGGCTTTAAAAAAAAACATAGGAAGACACATAAGTGAAGTGAGCAGAACAAAGAGAATATTATACACCATTATAGCAGTACTCTGTGCAGATCAACTGTGAATGACTTAGCTTTCAAGATAATTCCAAAGAACTAATGATGAAAAATGTTATCCACCTCCAGAGAGAGAACTAATAGAATCTGACTGTAGATTAAAGCATATGTTTTTTTATTTCTAAAATTTCTCTTGCTTTTTTTTCAAAATGGCTAAAATGGAAATGTGCATTGCATGATTTTGCATGTATAATTAATATCACATTTCCTGCCTTCTCAATGGGGAAGGGAGGAATGTAAGGGAAGAAGAAAATTTGGAACTCAACATTTTTTAGAAAACTGAATGTTAAAAATAAGTAAAAATAATACATTTGGGGAAAAATATAAAAGGACCACCAACTATGTCTTCCCTTGCTGCCATCTGATTCTCCAGACTGCCTCTACTATGTCTATCACTTTCTTATCCACAACTTTCTGCTTCCTTTTGTCTGGACATCTCTCTTTAGAAAGTAAATTCCTTGAGGAATTTTTCCTTTCTAACTTGATTTCTGGATCAAGTGTTTAGTACAGAACCTAGTACATATTAAGCATTTCAATGCTTGCTGACTTGCCACAGTCTGCTGACTCACTGGAAGAAAATAGAGAATAAGTTCAGAAAGAAAGAACTCAGAAAGTCTGTGTGAGGCCTTGCCTCCTACTCCTGGTGAACCAAGGTTATCTATTTCTAGTTATATGCCTTAATGGTAGGATCCAAGCACAGAACATTCTTCAGTTTCTTCCTTCAGAGAAGCACACTATCTTATCTACATTTCTTTCTCTGACTGGGAAGGAATCAATTTTGAATCAGAATCAGTTTAAGTCGATTGGGAGCAACCCTGATATAATACATATGATATATCACAAACTTGTTGTGGTATACAATTTTTAATCCATTAAATTCAATCCAATACACATTCATTAAGTGTCTACTATGTGCCAAGCACTGGGCAAAAGCTAGAAAAACAATAAAAAGATAGTCCCCTCCCTCAAAGAGTTTACAATCTAATGAGAGGATGCAATAAGCAAAAAGGAGGTAAGAAAATAGGGCTGGAAGGGGTGGATGTAACACCGGGGATTACCTGAAAAGGTGGCATCTTATTCTGTAGAGTTGAAGCTAGCAGAGCAGTAAATAGAGTGGAGAATCAAGAGGATCTTGTCCATGCATGAACAGAAACTTACTCCTTAATTTATGTCAGTTTGGGAACCACTCGTATTATATGGAGGAAATGAAGTAGGACTTCCCTATTTAGGTTAGAATGTATAATAAACAAAGATGGCTGAGATTAATTAGTATTACCTCCTTATGGTAGGCAATAATAATCAATTTCCTTATTACAACAGGACTAACTAGGCAAGTTATTCACAAAATAACAGATGGACTGGAAGACATAATAGATTGGGGAAAATTATTAAATACCTATACTCAGCAAGTTACCTTGCAAGCCAAAGTTATAAAAAGCTGAAAAGGGAGAGACAGAGAACCAAGGTATACAATTTGGAATATGGTAGAATAAGTCAGAAGAACAACCTGGAGAAGAATGAGATATGATCAGTAGAGAGCAGTGATTCCCAAAGTGGACGCCACCACCCCCTGGTGGGTGCTGCAGTGATCCAGGAGGGTGGTGATGGCCACAGGTGCATTTGGGGTCAATGAATAACTGTAAGGGGGCAGTGATAGTATGTGACAGGGGGCGCTAAGTAATATTTTTTTTCTGGAAAGGGGGCAGTAGGCCAAAAAAGTTTGGGAACCACTGATCTAGAGTCTTCCTTAAATAGAGAATTTATTAAGGGTATCTAATCAGAGGGAAGTGTTTCATTCCAATTTGTGAATTCTTGTGTTATAATATATACTTTAGGATTGCTTCAGAATAAAAATTTTTGGCATTATTGAATTCCAAAGAATACCTCTGAACAGATCAATGAGCAGAAAGAATTCAGATCTAAGGTAGCATTCTTTTCTTTAGAGAATTATTGACCAAAAAAGTGAAGGAAAAAAAAATAGCAAGAGTGATAGGAAGAAGTAGTGGACAAATTTGATGTCAGAAAGAAGGAAAAAAAGTTGCCTAACACTCAGACCAATTGAACGTGGAATGAGGTGTCTCAAGAAATAGTGGGTTTTTCATTATTGAAGATCTTTAGCAAAAGCTAAATGTCCCTTTGACAGGTACATGGTAGATGGGACTTCTGTAGAGCTACCAAATGGAATACCTGCTTTCTGGAGAATCAATAAAATCATAAGCCTCAAAACAGAAAAAAGCTACATAGATATTCTGAATACAAAAGGTAGCATTCTAGATTCTATTCCATAAGACCAGTTGCTATTTAGTGACAGGTATCTACAATAACATCAGTTTTCAACTTTTAAAGTGTACAATAAAAATTGGCATATCTGGTTGTTTATTCCTATATGGCACATTAATTTCTGTAGCTTTTCTGTTGTCCTAACATAGTACAAAATTACTTCCATACTGTAGCATGACTGAAATATTGAAGCTCCAGATGCATAAGACATATTTCAAGGTGACATGGCAGGTGCTTGAATATGAAAGCTCCAGAAATCCAAGTTTCCTGATTTGGGAAAATACAAGGATTTCTGCCTTCAACCACCAGAACAATATGAAAATGTGTGCAAAAAATCATTATAGTCCTAAGACAATACACTATTGTAAAGGGAACAACAATAACTACAGTATCACCACTACTACCATTTATCCATTTATGACTTATTCTCTCTGACAGATACAGAGACTCCATATACCCAAATTACTGACTAGGAGAGCACAGGGCTAACATAGAGGTAAATTTTTTCTATTCTCTTTAGATGGCTGGTTGCAGGACCCTCTAGTTTCAAAAAATTATCTTTGGTCAATTCTATCAAAATCATTATTTGAATTTTCTTTCTGACAATCAAAGGAATCTCTTTTCTTCAGACAGCAATCATTCACTATAATGTATAAAGTACATTGCTGTCTCTCCAAAAGGTTTTGGACTTTGGGTGATAATGTACCAGATGTTATAAGTAGGGTCTCTATGTCAAAAGGAATGATATTTTTATTTTGAAAACAACAGACAGGCTTCTCTGATTTTAGCTGTTTTGACTAATTAATACTTCTGCTTACTCATGCACGTTTTGTTCATGTTCACTCTAATTAAACATTTGCTGCATTTTTAACTAAAGGATCTCAATAGTCCCTTCAAGATCTATATCAAAAAGGCTAAAGGATGACCTAATCAATGATCTAATAAAGAGTTTTATAATTATCTATGGAATACTTTACTGTGCACAGGATAAGTTTGTATGCTCTGGAGATATCATTTCTGCTAGCACTAAGGATCATAGCTACTAGCACTAGGGAGCATAGGTATAGGCAGATGCTCAGGGTGCTCTACCTTCCAAGGTAGTCTTCAGGGGAAGTTGAATGTATCTATGCCATGACAGCTTGCTTAAGCTATATACATGCAGTAATCATTTAGTCGGCCCAGCATGACTCAGTGCATTTGTATTCTTTCTTGTAAAATCTGGAGCAGTGATGGTGAACTTTTTAGAGATAGAGTGCCAAGCCCCACCCTCAAGACCAAGTGCTGTGCCCCACCCCCACCCCACCCAGGAGGAAGCACTCACATTAGGCTGCTGGGCAGTGGGGCAGGTAATGTGAAAAAATGTCCTCAGGCACAGTGGAGAGGGAGAAAGGATCCCAAGGCCCTCTGCCTTTCTAGTAATGAACTTTGGGGGAAGTAGGGGAGGGAAGGCCTGAGAGTCCTCTGAATGCCATCTTTGGCACCTGTGCCAGAGGTTCACCATTGCTGACCTAGAGGAATGAATAATTCTATAAAAAAGCTTACATTTCAAACAAAGAAACACATAGATAAATAGATTATATATAAGGAAATCAATAAAGGAATGTAGAGATAAAATAATGAATAAATAAATAGATATATAAATAATTTATAAATTGTACTACTAGTGTATTCTAAAAGGTATTATTCAATCTGAAATACATTTCCAGAACCAAGTACTGAGAAATTATAGATTTTGGAACTCTTAATATAGGTCTACACTAGAGATACATAGTCACTATAGTCTGCCAAGAGCTGGCTATTCCCATTCATATCTATCTAGCCACTACAGTCTGGCCCAAACACATGACTGGCCATCATGATCTTGAAAGAGGACATTATATAGTTCCCGTGGACTTGGCCTCCAACCTTATTCCTGGTCCATTCCCACTTCTCTAATTTCACATTGATGACTTATGGCTCATGTCTGAACATCTAGGGAAATCCTCAACAAGAGCAACAACAACAATAGCACTTTTATATGACCGTATTTATAGTATAGATAAAGCATAATCACATGTGATTTCTAAAAACTGTAAGGAAATTTTTGGTGATATATTGGCATCAAGGTAGAGTAGTTATGATACTATACTTGATGTTAAGAGAATTGGAGTTAACTTATTAGCCATGTGATGATGGGCAGGATAAAATCTAAGCCTTGATATTCTATAGACAAAAATATTAATAAATAACTCAGAATAGTTTTAATGATCAAATTGGATAAGATATGCCTATACTCTGTGTATTTTAAAGTTACATAAAAATGCCAAATCTGGATATCATTACTGAGGAGTATTTCACCACAATGTATTTTATTAACCAGGTGATATATTATGGTGATCTTTTAACTAATTTACAGATTCCCATGCCCCTTCACTCTTTGTACCTCTAAAAAATAAGTGAATTTCATTATGTTATATAATACACAGCATTTTTGTCCAGAGACCAAGTTTAATGATTGTCCACTGTAGTGTAGTGAGTTATCTAGTGGCATTAATTTTGCTTTAGTTTTCTTTGTGGGACATAGGGCAAAGGGGTCCTGAATGCTAGCTCTCACTGCCAAACAACAAAACATTTTATAGAAATGTTTTAATGTCACTTCAAAGAAACAGAAATGATAGATGTAGATTCAATTAAACAAGTATTTACTTGCCAAGGAGTAAGGTAAGTGGATAGGTATAATTAGTGAAGAGGTCAAATTTGCCAACTACTTAGAACTGGAGTGACTGAGGAATTTTCAATTTACAGACAATAGCTTAAGAAATACATGAATGTGTCTGAGGAAATAATGAAAGCACAGATTTTGTTGTCTGACAAATACAGAGAATGGGTCCAGAAGAGGACTTCTGTTGAAGAATAGTCTTTATTGATTTAAATATGAAAACTGATTTGTTCTGCTGAGATAGGAAACATAAGATAAAATTACAAATAAAGAAAACCTTTTTTGCCTTCCTGTTTAAATGCTTTGTGATGAAAGACTTTTGTCTTGGTATCATTTAGCTTTGTATACTTTGTAAATGGAATTGAAGACTTTGTAATTACTTGTCTCAATAAACTCTAAATCTGCCAAGCAGATTCTTTTGTTTGGGTTTTGCTTGTTAGTTAGTTCTTTGGGGACATTGTGGTCAGACCAATTTGATGGAAATCTATGTTGGTTAGAATAGTGTTCAGTGAGTGCTAACTTTCCTGAATCCATTATCTCTAATACTTAGAAGTTAAGGTGGATCTTATCTCTATTTAGGAAGATTGATAATATTTTTGAAGATGATGAATATGATAATATCCAGATAATGTATACTAATATTGGTGAAGGGCCTATATCTTCTGGAATGTATAGATTTAGCCAAATGATTGAATAAATCCTTGATCAATAAGTGATACCATGAAGTGTTAAGCTCACAATACATTCTATATATGTGTATAGTTTATGCTAATAGGGTAATAGATTCAGAGCTGAGAGGGAATCTCAACATACTAAGAAAATTCTACTTTGAAGACGGGAAAACTGAGGCCAAAAGTGTTTCCGTGAGTTGGATTGAGTGACAAGTATTAAATATTAGAAGATTCAAATCCAGGTACTTCGATGAGATTCAAATAGAATCTGGCTATGATGGTAAATATCTTTTTTAAAGAAAAACAGGATGAAATGTAAAATTAATAACTTTGATTATATCAAATTAAAAAGTCTATGTTCAAATAAAACCAATGCAACCAAAATCAGAAGGGAAGTAATGAACTGGGAGAACATTTTTATAGAAAAACTCTCTGACATCCAAAATATATAAGGAACTAAGTCAAATTTACAAAACATCAAACCATCCCCCAATCAACAAATGGTCAAGGGAAATGAATAGGCAGTTTTCATATGATGAAATCAAAACTATCAATAAGCACATGAAAAAGTGTTGTAAATCCCTCCTGATTAGAGAAATGCAAATCAAAACAACTATGAGGCACCACCTCACACCTAGCAGATTGGTTAATATGTCAGCAAAGAAAAGTGTCAAATATTGGCAGGGGTGTGACAAAATTGGGGCACTAATGCACTGCTGGTGGAGTTTTGAATTGATCCAACTATCCTGGAAAGCAATTTGGTATTGAGGGTAATAGACTTTTCTACTAGCAGCAATGAAATGATCCAGAAAAATTCTGAGGGACTTATGAGAAAGAACGCTATCTACATCCAGAGAAAGAACTGTGGGAGCAGAAACACAGAAGAAAAACAGATGATTGATCACATGGTTCAATGGGGATATGATTAGGGTTTTGATATTAAAAGATCACTCTATTGTAAATATGAATAACGTGGAAGTAGGTTTTGAACAAAGATACTTGTATAACCCAGCTCCAGAAGTGGGAGGGAAGAGGGGTGGGAAAAATCATGAATCATGTAACCATGGAATAATATTCTAAATAAATTAATTTTGCCCACGATAATTACAATTGTTTGTTGAGTACCGTTGGCTATAAGAAAGATATCTGGAAGAAAGAAAGGCAAGAATATGAAGGATAAAATGAGTCTGAGAGGATTAGGATGAGAATCAATGGAGAAAGAATCTGAAGTTTGGTAGAATTAATATTGATATATTTGGAAGAAAATGGTGAAAGGAAAGGAAGAAAGAAATCCTAAAAATTTGGAAGCCACATTTAGGAGTAGTCTATCCTGAGAAGTGATAGGTTCCTTCAAATCTTCATGAGGAGTTAGGATAACCACTTTAAAAAAATGTTGTAGATTCAGAGGCAATTCTTGGTGTTATATAAATTCGACTAATTAACCTGTGACCTCACTTCTGGCTCTGATCTCTGTGGTCCTGACTCACAATTTATAGAGGACAATTTCTATAGAGTTGCACCAATCACGGCAAAGAGGCAACTCTCTTCTATTCTATTCACACAAGCTAAGAAGACTTTGCCTATAGGCTATATGTGTGTTATCTGAGGATTAGCCTAGCTAAATTTATCCAGTCTCAGTACTAGAAGTTTTGCTGCCATGTCATTAATTTTGATGACTGGCTACTCATAAGATTATATGCTAAAGCACTGAGGAATTATGAGTCTTCATAGGTGGAGAGAGGACCCACACTAGTCAAAGCATTAATCATTGAAATATTGAATTACAATTATATAAAAGTTGTCTGGATACCAGGAGTATCCAAAGCAGTGCTTTAAATTAGTATGTGCACATACATTTTTAATACTCCATGCGATCTAACATAGAATGATAGCAAATCTCTGTTGAATACCTGGAGCTAGTAAACTGAGCAGAAAATGATTCAACAAAGTCATTATCAACTAAAGACCATCTGGTTGCTGTCTCCAGGAATCCTGTCAGTGGAGTAATATGTCCCATTTAAGAGGTTCCTGATTTATTTTTATGTTTGACTGAAGGGAATTTGGGATTAGTCTTTTTGTTTTTGTGGGGTTTTTTGTTTTGTTTTGTTTTTTTTGTTTGTGTGTTTGTTTTTGTATCATGGTTGCAAAAAGAACACATTCATCAACGATCTATGAGACCTGTGTTTTATCTTTGACCCTACTTCTTTCTCCCTATCTATGTGATTTTAAACAAATTCCTTTGTCTACAAAATAAAAATTGTTTCCTCAATGATTTTTAATCTCTCTCTGACAAGTTTTAAAATAACATTAGATTCAGAATCAGAATCAGAGAACCTCATTTCAGATTTTCTGTTATAGTAGTTGCTACTTTAGGTAATCAATTAATTTTTGTGCCTCAGTTCCCTTGTCTGTAAATGAGTTTTAATTAGACAATATGGTTTCTGAAGTTTGTTCCCACTCAAAATTTATGATCTAATATTCCCACACCCTCAGCCCCATATAATAACTGCTCTTTAAGTTCAATATCTCATATGCAATTCATTTCTTATGTTTCTGAATTATGGTCGAAATCTCTTTAAGGATGCCTTGCTTGAAGAAGTCAGTTTTGACATTTGTTGTGTGAAATCTATGGATTGAAAGAGAAGGATGTTGGAGTAAGGATGTATGAATTATAAAGAATTGCAGAAGGAAAAGTACCTATCAGTACAAGATATTTATAGTAGTTCTTTTTGTAGTGGCAAAGAACTGAAAATTGAATGGATGCCTATCAACTGAGGAATAACTGAATAAGTTGTGGGATTTGATTTGAATAGAATACTATTTGCTACAAGAAATGATGAGGAGTGTGGCTTCAAAAACACCTGGGAAGACACCTATACATTGATTCAAAGTGATATTAGAAGAACAAGAGAACATTGGAGACAGTAACAGCAATATTGTAATAATGAGCAACTGTGAACAATTTAGCTACTCTGAACAAGATAATAATCTAAGGCAATTCCAAGATTGGTGATGATTAAGTTCATAATTCTATCAACATTGTATTATTGTCTCCATTTTCCTACATCTTCTCTAACAATTGTCATTTTTATCATGTTAGTCAATCTGACAAATGTGAGATAATATTTCAAAATAGGTTTGATGTGCATTTCAAAAAACGTAATGGTTTAGAGAATTTATTCACATGCTCATATATGCCTTCAATTTCATCATCCCAAACCAGCTCTTCGTATCTTTTGACCATTTATCAATTGGGGGATGACTCTTGGTCTTACAAATTTGTTTACATATTTTAGATATCATCTAATCTGAGAAACTGTCTATAAATTATTTTCCCAATATTATGCTTTCTTTCTAATCTTAGCTACTTTATTTTTATTGGTACAAAACCTTTCTAATTTAATGTAATAATGTAATCAATTTAAAAATTGTCATTAGAACTATCCATTTTACATCTCACAATTTTCTCTATCTCTTTTTTATTTATAAATTCCTCTCATATCCAGCAATAGGATAGGCAATATTTTCCCTGTTTTAACTGTTATGATATCTACCTTTATGTCTAGTGTAATGTAGGATTAGACCCATGTAGTGAGGAACCAACTTACCAACAAAGTAATAGCATCTACCAGGTTCCTGATAACATACCTGATAAGCCCTGTAATAAAGGGGATCTACATAGGCTGATAATGGTGGGGGGGCTGGTGGTGGTACAAGTAAGTCTCCTGGGCCAGGGAGCCTACAATTCCAGTATTTGTTGATTTGGGACAGTCAGGGATATGAGGTCCTGAACTGAGATGACCAGTCAGTTTCCCCTCTATCTGTAGGCTCCTTTAAGGTGAGGAGGGAGCAGCCCTCCTTGCTGGTGAGAAGCTGGAAGTGAATAAAATGGATGCCTGGTCTAGCCCCTCTGGAAACCAGTGATAATTATCCTCTTTCTCCTCAGCCCCTGGCCCTGGTTGATGATAAGAATGAATCACTGATACTCTCAGAATCAGGCCAAGGGGTTTATTAAACACCAGGGTAAACTGAGGGAAGAGGGTTGAGGTATGGAAAAGCTGTATTACACTAGGTCATACATCCATTTCAATCTTATCTTAGTTAGTGGCATAAGATACTGATCTCTACCTAATTTCTGCCAAACTACTTCCCAATCATTCCAGCAATTTTTACCAAATAGTTCTTATTGCCAAAACATGGATCTTTATTTTTGTCAAATACAAGGTTAGTATAAATTTTTACTACTGTTTGCTGTAGATCTGTTCTATTCCACTTATCTACCTTTCTTTTTCTTATTCAATACAAGATAGTTTTGATGATTACTGCTTTGTAATACTGTTTAAAATCTGGCACTGCTAGAAGTCTTTCCTTTACATTTTCTTTAATTCCTTTGATATTCTTGATTTTTTTATTAAATCATTATCACTTATCTTTGAAAAATCTTGGAGACTAGCAGAAGTGCCATATGATTAAAGATCATATTTTGCCATCATAACTTCTTGAATGAATAGGGCATTTTTTTGAATCACAAGCTAGAGAACTGCATTTAATTTCTTATTAGCTTATTAAAGATGAATGTATTAAAATATTGTATATGTATATATAAAACAGTTAGAGCTGTTTTTTAATAATATATAGAAAGTCATACTTTAAAGCCAGCAAGTTCATGTCAAGAATAGTTTTTTTCAGACTAAATTTATTTCCTTTAACTATATATCAGGGAAATGTTACATATATAGCAAAACTAGATATTAGCAAAATATTTGATGATATATATTCTGCTTTGTTTTTGTATAGCATTGAAATATATTTGTTAGGTAATTCCAATAAGTGAATTAGAAACTGATTTAATGTCCAAACCCAAGGTCATTCAGTAAATATAACAATTTTCTTTCCTTAGCCTTGTGATGGGCAATGTTATACTGGATGAGTAGTTAAAAGCACAGATGGGTTTCTTTATCAATTCTATGAAAAATACACACATCAGAGCAATAACTAATATACTGAATGATAAAATGAAAATTTTTATTTAAAAAACAGCCTTTGGAGTTTATAGTGTTAGACCTAGGAAAAAATAAAATCAAGGTAATTTGAGGAGGAGAAAATAATAAAACTGGAAGAATGGAGGAAGTCTTCATAATGGGTAGTGATACCTAAGGTGAAAATAGAGGGAAAAAGAAATTTGGCTGAGGATTGGGAAGGAATATATTCCAGGCATTAGGATGGGAATTAAGAACATATGATGGAGGAGGAAGCTGGGTTGCTCAGTAAATTAAGAGTTCATGGCTTCAAATCTGACCTTTGGCATTTCCTAGATGTGTGATTCTGGTCAAGTCAATTCACCTCCTTTGCACTCTTTTGCCTAGGAATCAGTGATAGTTTTGATTCTAAAGTGGGAGAAAAGGATTTAAAAAAGGAAATATGAAAGAAGATTGAGTTCGGCTAACATATAGTTTGACATAATTAGTGAATGCACAGAAGGAAATAATATAAAATGAGACAGATTAGTGCCAGATTGTGAAAGATCTTAGTTAATAGGTTGAGGTTTAATCTTATAGGAAAGCTCTAAAACTGTAGATTCCTCATACTGGGAAATTGCAACTAGAGAACTGTTTAAATTTTGGAGTTCTGAATGACTCTGTATCTAAATTAGATTGGATGTCCACACTATGTGCACAACAATCATATTGAGTCTTTTGGATGTAGAGGGCTATTGGTTGCATAAAGAGTGGAAAATTAATCCAAATTGAAGCAGTTCAATGTTTCCATGCTGATCAGTATCATCAGTGATTAGTTACACTTCCATTTTGAGCAAGGAAGAAAAGGAAATGGTAAGACTTGAATTAAGGACATAATTTTGGGTTTTATGTGGAGGATTGATTAAGGAGGGGAAATACTGGAATATGGAGGCTGATTTGAAGGGTATAACAATAGTAAAGATGGGGTAGCTGGGTGGTACAGAGAATAGATCACTGTTCTCAGAATGGCCTGAATTCAAATCTAGCTTCAGATACTTACTAGCCATGTGACCTTGGGCAAGTCACTTAATCCCTCTTTATCTCAGATTGCTGAACTATGTATCTTGGAAAATAAGATAACTTACTTCAGTTTTTCTGAGGATCAAATGAGATAAACTGTTAAGTGCTTAGCACAATGGCTGACATATAAGTGCTATATAAATATCATCTATTATAGTTATTAAAAAAGTTAAGAGATCATAATGTCCTGAACTAGAGGGATAACTCAATTTTTAGATAAGAATAGGTACAAGAGACTTTTTAGAAAAGGAACTGAAAAAATTGCTAACTGTATATAGTGAGTATGGATTGTATATAGTGAGTATGGGAAACAATGATTATCAATTTGGTTGATTGAAATAGTGAGAAAAAATTTAAAATGGGAAATTTTGAGAAAGGAGAGGGTTTAAAAGAGAATATAGTACTTTCTCTTTTGGATAGCTTGAGGGGTAAATATTGGTGGAAATACAATAAGTTTTATTTAAGACATATTGAGTTTGAGATACCTGTGGGAAGTCCAGTTCAAAATATGGGATAGGTTATAGGTGATAATGGTACTAGAGCTCAAGAGAGAAACTAGGTCTGTATTTATAGAGATTTAAGTCAATTGTATCAATATAGTAAGTGAACATATAGAACTAATGGAATGTCCGATTGATAGAATAGAGATATAAAAAAGAAAGTCCAGGACAGATTGGGTGATATCCATAGTGGAGGGGAATGACATGGACAATATCAAGCAAAGGAAACCTAGGAAATAAAGTCAAATAAGAAAATTTTAAAAGAGCAATACAATAGCAAAAGTGAATAATATAGAAGAGGTTTTGAAAAATAATATATGTATAATCCAATGGAATTTATTCTAATCTACTGGATGGGGGAGGGAAGAGGGGAGAAAGACAACAAGAATCATGTAACCATGGAAAAAAATTAAAAATAAATACAATTTAAACAAAAGAGCTATGCAATAAAAACTTTGAGATGTGTGTCTAGGAGAAGAACAAGGTTAACTGTCAAATATCTGATATTTAGAGGAAAAAGATTTTTTTAAAAGATCAGCATATATCAGGCATATCAACAGATCCAAATATACATGCATACATACACACATATACATGTATATATGTTTACTTTGAAATTTAAAAACCATTTTAATTTATCTCTGTTTTTATTTTTGCATTATGAATTGTACCATGTCAATTGACACAGTTTGGTGCTTTGAGGTATTGTTAAATCCCAATACATCTAGTATTAAGACATCATGCTGACTTTAGAAAAGATAGTTTCAGTTGAGTGATAAGTTTGGAAGACACATTTCAAAGATTTGTGAAATCAGTGAGAAGAGAAAAGTAAAGACAATTAGTTTAGATGGCATTTTATAAATATTAGTTTGAGGAAAGGAAGAGATCTTGAGAAAAGGTAGGTAATAGGGTTTTAAGAATGAGGAAGATTTGGGCATATTCTTAGTGAAGAAGTCAGTAAACAAGGGAAAAACTGAAGATCACAGAGAGGATGACTGCTCAGGGTTTGTCTAGGAAGAGCTTAATGAGGAAATAGCACGGAGTGGGAAAAGTTAACAGAAGATAAAATTTTTGCTTGATAAAATTTTAATATGAAAAACAGAATTGAAGGAATCAGAAGTTGGGACTTTAGTAGTAATAGGAAAAATATATATATTCATAATGCCCCTATTTTTATGGACCCTGTGATTATCAGAAATATTAGGGGCAGTGGGGAAAGCCTTTTCCCAGTGGTGCACTTATTCTCTAATTATGGAGGGTAGGGGGAATAGGATCATAATGATAACTAGAATGAAACTCCACAGACTCATATGGAAGAGATACATGTCTCCCTTTTTTATTTTAGAAAATGTTGTCCTTTGACCTGAACTGCCAGGGTGCATATGGTTCCATCAGTCCATCATGTTGCTATGACATCTCTCTTTTAGGCATTCCTTGTCCCTTTACTCATGATGGAGCAAGGGCAGAACTCTTCAAGGGATGGTCTGCCCCTTATATTGTGTGATTACATCTGTAGTCTAATATGCTCTTTTACCACTTCCCCCAAAACTTTTTTTAACTCCAGATGAAAGGACTCCTATTTGTGATGCCAAACCCAATATTTAAACCAAATGTCTGGGTAGTAAACAACTGGTTCCTGGGTTGCCAGTGGATGGGGCACTATTTTAGAAATCCCTGAACTGGTTTGCTCAAAACTATGAAGAGTGGGTCCAGACTGGGTGGGAGATTGATCTGTGGCAGGTGGTTCCAAGTGGGATTCTGCACCAGCAAAGGATCTGAGAGGACCATAGGTCCTCGTGGGTATATAAGAAGGGGGACGGTGTAACATCACTTTCTCAAATAACCAATAACACAGTGTAATATCAATGACTTTAATCACTTTCAGTTGTACTTATTCTTTCTTCCAAAGGAGGAAAAAGTCCTTTATTTCCTTTAGGAAGATGGTACATAACAGTAGCATAGTTTGTATGGATCTAAATAGCATTCTATAGGTTTGTGAAACCTTGTCACATTGAACATGCCTAAAACAATTTAAGTTTGATGGTGTTATGGAAAACACATTTAAATAGGTATCAATATACCTGGGTTATATCCCTTCCTTGCCACATGTAACTCCAGTAGTTTAATGAGTACCATTGAGTCTTTAGGGGTTCATTGGTAAGTAAGATAATAATACCTAATTTGTCTGAATATAAGATGATTAGGACAAATGTCCCTTCTAGCTCTAAGGAAGAGTTTTAAGCCTGGACAGATTTCTGGGTGTGGGGTTGTGATCTTTGACTAGAAAATAAAATTCATTTTTACTTCAAGATAATTGATTTAATGTGAAATCCTCTTTATTTTATTTTTGGCATTAAAAATTAAGGAAAAATTATTCTGGGAAACCCATAATCTTCTTTAGACTATCAACTGCTAGGAGATATATAGTTAATTCCCTTGTTATTTTAGAAATTCCTTTATCACATATAAATTTTTACCCAACATTTAGGACTTCAAATATTTTATCAAAGAAGCTAGATTTTGGTCTCTTCTTTAATCACCTATCTCAAACACCTTCATCACCTTTAAAATCCATCCTCCCTCTGAGAAGAACACCCATACTATTCCTATTCCACCCAAAGAAGGTAGAGAGCAGAGATCCCCTGACCTAAGGCCAACAATCATTCATGTGGCTTTAAGCAGTAAGTGATTCCTGGTTTTCCGATATAGACTGTTGTTCTAAGGAAATTTTGAGGAAAGGTGTTTGGGATAAGGGAAATTGAAAGGATGTTGGAGACTTGCTAAATGGGTAATCTCGGTTACAGGTAGGCTGGGATTAAAGGAGATTCAGGGTATAATAGGACTGAAGTCAGGAGCATAACACAGAAGGGAAACAGAGATCTTTTAGGGAGAAGAGAAATTAAAATAAACAGACAAACACAGCAGGCTTACAGACTGGGACTTAGACTCAAACACAAGCTGAGGAAAATAGACTAGACTGAAATTAACAAAGAGGCTTTAGTTAATTTCACAGGAAGGGGCCTGTTTTGAAGTAACACCTTCCTTCAAGATGGATGCCCAGCTTCCCTCTAAGCCCAGAGTATGTTGTCTCTTTCCCTCTTCTTCCCTCTTGATAACAGACAAATTACACTAATAGGGCTGTTGAAGCACAAAAGGGTTTATTTTGTTTGAAGGATGTTTGTTAGGAAGGTGGATCAAAGGAAAGCCCTATCAGTTGTCTCAAGAACCTCAGGTGGGGGAAGGGAAGTAAAGATGGAGTCTGAGTAAGGACTTGCCTTTAAACTCAGCTTTACTAAATGCTATTGCTATCTAAAGGGAATAAATGGTGACTGACTAACTATATCTAATGCTGTCAATTAGGTAACTCTTCACAGATTTAACTCCTCCATAATTACTCTCCTTATTAACTCCACAGACATATAAGGTAACGGAGGGAAGGCAGGGATGGTATTAGGAAAGGAAGATATAAAGGGTTTATCTAAAATAATAATTTCTTAAGTAAATATATCAAAGCTAGGCTAAATTTCAATATTAAAGCTAGGTAATCAAAGCAGTTCGGCTGATTCACAACCTCCCTCCACGGAAGATCCAGCCAACTGCCTTTTCCTCAAAATTCCAAACCTCTAACAGCTTTTGGAACTTAGCCAAAGCTAGAAAAAACTATATCACCCCAATTCTGTATACTACACTGTATTATCTGCTTGTCCCCTAATGCCTGGTTTCGAATCTGGGTCCTAAATACTGTCAATCTTCTGAGTCCATTTGCTATGCCTCCTTGCCTCATCTGGCTCTCAGAAAACAAACCCCTCCTCTTTTCCATTTGATCTTCCTCCTATTTCTGCCTTCTTTCTGCTCTGGATCTCTGAACATTAACTTTTCTTGACTGTTCAATTGGTGTTCTTATTATTCCTGTTCTACATGCTCTTGCTTTTAAAACTAAATGACATTTGTAACTTGTTTTTGTTTTTTTTTATTAAATTCAGTGCTATGATACTCAAAAGATGATACTCAAAGATCTACCTGGTCTGCATTTTCCCCTGGTGTTTATGGCTCTTGATTCATATTAAGAAAGCTTCATTTCATTTAGCTTGATGTTAATGTTTTTAAAAAGTATATCAAAGGGATTTAGAAAAATTCTTGGTATTGTTTTATAAAAATGAAATGGCAAAATATTTCTGTGTTGTCTAAAAATGTTTGATTTAAAAAATAATAATATTCTATTTAAATAATTGGCTAAAAATCTTAGGGATATATAATAGAGTCACCAGGGAGAAGGAGAACATGGTTTAAAGAATAATAAAAGGTCACAAGAAACCATTAAAATATAAGGGGATTTTGGCATGATTTGTTTTTGTAGTTTGTTTTAAAAATTAAATGATTCTAAGAATTAAACTCAGTGGGTGGTTTATTTAAAAATTGACTAAAAATACTTGAAGAGCAATATGCTGAAATATAATTAAGACCTAATATCCACAGATAAAATCTTTTCCAAATCATAATTGAGCATAATGTGAGGTGAGTTGACCTGGCCTGATAGGAAGGGCCTAAAGACAATATTATACAGTAGAGGTGCTAGTAAGGATGAAAATGGCTTTCATTAGATGAGAGCAGACTACCACCACTTTCAAATAGCTGAAGGATTGTTACACCAAGTATTGCTAGCACTGGTCCTTATTATCCTTGAGATCAAAACAAAGAGCAAATAAGGACCAAATATAAAAGGAATGATTTAGATTCAGTAGGTATAGGAAGGGCAGGAATTCTGAATGAGCTAAATTTTTAAAAACTGAAATGGTTTTAGTTAAGAGTTGTGATGGTATTTCATTTCCTAGAAAACTTAAAAATAGGACAGATTTTCATTTGTCATGAGTAGCCCTGCTTGAAAGTAGGAGGAGATGGATCTAATGGCCTCTCAAAGTCCCTTCCAGGTACAGGAATTAACTGTCACTGGTGTAAATCCTGAAAAATTCCAACTTTGTTCACTAAAAATCTCACTTGTTAACATATACTGAAGCTTACTGATGCTCAGTCATTTAAAAAAGGAATCTCTTATCAATTAATTAAATAATTAAACTCTTTATATGGTTAATTCAGATTCTTTCCATTTCCAGTTGTCCAACCTAAAGCATGCTCTTCTGACTCTCAGTAGATGATCTTGTTCCCTGCTATTGTGGGAATATAAAATTCCCCTGTTGTGAGTTTTTGCAACCTCTCTTTCCTCCATGTCAATAATCATTTATATCTTTAGCCATTAATGCTCTCCTTTTCCCTTTTGTTCCTATTGAAAAAAACATGCTCTTTTACCTTTCTAAGACTGGTACCTGGACCTGTACTCTAAACCTTCTTCCTACTCCCTTTTGCTTTGTCCTCCTCTGGAAATCCAACCCCACAATTATCTACTCTTTTTCTTGAATTTTCTCTCTCTTTCTCTTTTGTCTTCTGCTTTGGCAATAAAATTAGTTGTGGAAAGAATATAGACCAAATGTGTATCTTTCCCCACAAACCCCAAGTCTGGGGTCAATAGTAAAGTTTAACCCAGTTTGACATAACATCTGGCCCATACTCTAAGTAAATTTAAAGCTTTACCATATAAATATGTTCAAATACACATATGTACATAAATACACTAACTTCTCTCAATGCTGTGGCCTGTTTAGAATGCCATCCAATTTCTATCTTGCTTTCAACAACAAACTCCAAAAGAAAGAATACTCTACATCAGTGGTTCCCAAACTTTTTTGGCCTACCTCCCCCTTTCCAGAAAAAAAATATTATTAGCCCCCTGGAAATTAATTTTTTTTAATTTTAATAGCAATTAATAGGAAACATAAATGCACCTGTGGCCTTCACCTCCCCCCTGGATTGCTGCAGCACCCACTTTGGGAATAACTGCTCTACATGGTTCCTTTAACTTTGATGATATTTTTTCTGTATTTCCCTACTCCAGCCTTCAGGTATTGAAATAATCCCTGTCTTTCAAAGACCAACTCAAATGTTCTCCATGAAGATTTTTCTAATCCCCTAAGTAAAAGAGTGAACTTTTCTCCTTCTGAATTTCCAAAGTATTTTGTACTTCTCTTATGTCATTTATCACATTATATCTTGCTTTATGGTTATTTGTGTTTTATTGTTGTCTTTTTTCTATAAAATGAACTCCTTCAGAGCAACAAATATGTTTTATTTATCTTCATATACTTTAAAATTTTGAATGCTATTTCTCACACATAAAATTACTCAACAAAAATTGCTGAATTCATTTAAGAATTAGTTTAAAAACATTTTAGACATTAACTGATTTCTTGGTACTTTTTCCCTCATTCATGTGCTCACTGTTTTATGTTACAATATCAAACTATTTGTGTTTCTTAGAACATCTTAACCACTCTGATAGCAATAAGCTTCAGGTGTTAAGATGAATCCATCATAAGCAGCCTTTCTAAATTACATTATAGCCCTCTGGAAACATATTCTAATTGAATGAAAAATGTTCCATTGTGTACTTAATTTATGTTAGCTGAAACAAATGTACAGACATTAATGTGCTAACACTTTGTTTCTTATAATTATTATTATTTATTATCAGAATAGATTCTCAGTAATTCACACTAATAACTTGTAGATTCACTAGAGATTACTGAATTTGACAGATTAGTGAGTGAACAAATAAACATGAAAAAACCCAACTCCACTACACTACAAAATTTGCTTTATGCATTATTTTGATAAGCATAGTTTAATTATAGCAATGTTTCACAGTGGTCTAGTAAAGAAACTGCTTTATTTTACAAAAAAAAAGTGGGGGTTGGATTGGAATTTTTATTCTTTTACAACTCTTTAATTATAAAGGTAACCTAAGAGAATGAAAACAATTTCAGATTGAACTCTCCTAAAAAAAAGAAAAAGAGTCACCTTTATATCAAACATGAAAGAGGTTAAAAATCAGGTTTAGAGCTATACAAAATCACAGAAACCATCCGATGTAACATCTTCATTTTGAAAAAGAGAAAAATAAGCCCAGAAAATTTAAATCCTTCACCCATAGTCATTGAATTGGAAATTTGAACTGAAGTCTTCTGATTCTGAATCATATATGTTCCCCCTGTGCAATACATTGTCTTCTCTTTTCCTTTAATCATCATATGTTGACTAAGTAACTTAGTTGAATCATAATATTATCTTTAAGATTAATATGAGTCTCTTTAAAGCAGAAAAATGTCTTAATATAGTATCATTGATCTATATCTTATATGTTGATCTTAATATAGTATCAAATTGTATGCACCATAACATATCATCCTACTTTTGCTTGAATACTTTTAGTGAAGTAAAATTAACACTGGGTCAGTCCTTTCCATTTGGGGAAAGCTCTTTTAGGAAATTTTGTTTATTTATTTGATCTGTTGTTTTCTCTCATCTTTAGCATGAAACCTAAATTGATCTCTTTGAAACCTTCTAACTTTGCCGCCTAAAACCAAGCAGAAAAAGTAAATTTTATTCTTTCACACAACAGTTTTCCTTTTCTCCTAGTCTTCATTTCTCTAGTCTAAATACTCCCATTCCTTTTCACTGATTATCATGGCCCATGATCATATAGCCTTTCATAATACAGACATCTGTCTATTCAATAGGATTGATTTTTCTCAGGAATCAATGTTTTCCCCCTGTCTGGGTTACTATATTATTCCATTTATTTATTTGTTTATTTGTTTGTTTGTTTATTTATTTATTTGTTTGTTTGTTTGTTTGTTTATTTATTTATTTATTTGATTATTTATTTATTTGTTTATTCCTTCCTTCCTTCCTTCATTCATTCATTCATTCATAAACCCTGAATTTTGTCTTAGAATCAATATTAAGTTTCAGATCCAAGCCAGAAGAGTGATAAGGGGTAAACAATTGAGGTAAAATTACTTGCCCATGATCACACAGCTAGGAAAAATTTAGAACTAGATTTGAACCCATGTCCTATCACCTACAGGCCTGGCTCTCTGTCCACTGGGCCACCTAGCTCTCCTAACACATTTACATAAAATATCCTAGAAGAGAATATTGCTTCCAAAGATGTTCTAACATCCAAACAATTCACATTCATGACATACTTTAACAGTCACAAAATTCTTTCTCCCAAAACTCTGAGAAATATAGTGACCAAATTAGAAAGGAAGCAAGAAACTGGGCTGAAAATTTATAACAAAAACCTCTGTTAAAGTTCTAATTTAGCAAATGTACAAGAAATCAAGCTATTCCCCAATTGATAAATGACCAAGGGACATGAATAGGCAATTTTCACATGAAGAAATCAAAATGATCAATAATCACATAAAAAGTGTTCCAAATCCCTCCAGAATAGAGAAATGCAAATCAAAACAACACTGAGGTACCACCTCATACCTATAAGATTGGACAATATGACAGCACAGGAAAATAATAAATGTTGGAGGGAATATAGTAAAATTGGGACACTAATATACTGCTGTTAGAGTTGTGAATTGATCCAACAATTTTAGAAGTCAATTTGGAACTATGCCCGAAGGGTTTTAAAAGAATGCCTACCTTCTTTACATTGAAATCATTCATCTATTCTGAATTTATCTTGGTGTAGGGTATGAGATGTTGATCTAAACCTAATCTCTCCCATATTGTTTTCCAATTTTCCCTGCAGCTTTTGTCAAATAGTGGATTTTTGTCCTAAAAGTTGGGCTCTTTGAGTTTATCATAGACTGTCTTGCTGACATCACTTACCCAAAGTCTATTCCATTGATCCTCCCTACTGTCTCTTAGCCAGTACCATATTGTTTTGATAACTACTGCTTTATAGTACAATTTAATACTTTGTACTGCTAGGTCACCTTCCTTCACTTTTTTTCTTTCATTATTTCCCTTGATATCCTTGATCTTTTGTTCTTCCAAATGAACTTTGTTATACTTTTTTTCTAATTCTGTAAAAAAGTTTCTTGGTAGTCTGATAGGTATGGCACTAAATAAGTAAATTAATTTGGGTAGAATGGTCATTTTTATTACATTAGCTCATCCTACCCATGAGCAATCAATATTTTTCCAATTGTTTAGATCTAGTTTTAATTGTTTGGAAAGTGTTTTGTAGTTGTTTTCGTATAATTCCTGTGTTTGTTTTGGTAGATAGATTCCTAAGTATTTTATATTGTCTAAGGTGATTTTAAATGGTGTTTCTCTTTCTACCTCTTGCTGCTGTAATGTGTTGGACATATATAGAAATGCTGATGATTTATATGCATTTATTTTGTATCCTGTAACTGCTAAAATTGTTGATTTTTCCACTAGCTTTTTAATTGATTCACTAGGATTTTTTAAGTAGACCATAATATCATCTGCAAAGAGTGATAGCTTAGTCTCCTCATTGCTTATTTTAATACCTTCAAATTTTTTTCTTCTCTAATTGCTACTGCTAGTGTTTCTAGTACAATGTTAAATAATAGAGGTGATAATGGACATCCTTGTTTCACTCCTGATCTTATTGGGAAGGCTTCTAATATAAAGAAAGAAATTATAAGTAAATCAGCCAAACACAGAATAGTATACTTGTTAGATCTCTGGGAAAGGAAAGATTTTAAAATCAGGCAAGAGTTAGAAAAAATTACAAAATATAAGATAAATAATTTTGATTACATTAAATTAAAAAGGTTTTGTACAAACAAAAACAATGCAATGAAAACCAGAAGGGAAACAACAAACTGAGAAAAAATCTTTATAATAAAAATCTCTGACAAAGGTCTAATTATTCAAATATACAAATATACAGTGGAAATGCACATTGGCTAGGGGAGGCGAAAGTAAGAACATGAATCATGTAACCATAGAAAAATTTTTCTAAAAAAATAAAAAATTAATTAAAAAAAAGAATTCCTACCCTTTGATCCACCAATATCACTACTAGGTTTGTACCCTAAAGAGATAATAATGAAAAATGTTTATACAAAAATATTCATAGCCACACTCTTTGTGGTGGCAAAAAATTGGAAAATGAAGGGTGGCCCTCGATTGGGGAATGGTTGAACCAATTGTGGTATAGGATGGTGACAGAATATTACTATGCTGTAAGGAAACATGAACTGGAAGAACCTTCAGGAACTGATGCAAAGTGAAAGGAGCAGAACCAAGAAAATATTATACTCAGAAAGTAATACACTGTGGAACAATCCAAGTAATATACTTCATTACTACAAGATAATCCAAAGGGGCATATGAGAAAAAATGCTGTCCACATGGGGGAAAGAATGGTGGGAGTAGAAACACTGTAATGTAGAAGACAGTTTTGAAAACCCAAGTGATACACTGGTATCCATACAAAGTTTAAAAGAAAAAAAGAGAGAGAGAATCTGCAACACAGGAGATTTATGGAAAATCATGATTATGATTAAAGGGAAGTTTATTTTTATAAGATCCCATATCTGTCAAAATAATTTAGATTGTTCAGTTGATTTTTGGCTGCATTTTGATGATTTAGAATGATGATTTTAGGATATTTATTACAAATTTTTGGCTCTTGAAACTTTTTTGAATAATTAGATACTGAAATATCATCCATATTTTCAGCAAATACTTACATATGTTATGCCCGTAAGTGCCCATCCCAATGGCTTATTTAATTATTTTATTGTGCAAACATAATAAAGAATAAATTAAGCATCATATCTATTAGAAATCTGCTCATAATTGCCAAACATTTAAATGTTTTCATACAAATTCACATGTATTAAATAAGATCATCTTTACTTTCAAAACTTCATATTCCATAGCATTACCAAATTTGAATAATTGAATATACCTTTCTAAAACATTTTCAATCAAGTAGTAATGACTACTCAGTATCCAATGTAAAGTATTATCTTTAGTGCTTTATACAGTTCCTAGAAAAATTGAAGTTAATTGTGTCAAGATAAGGAGAGAAAATAAGTAGACTAAGGATGGTAGTTGGGACAAATGTCACAAGAAACCCTACAAACATGAGTGTTAGAATTAATCAAAATATTGGTTAAACAAGAGGGTGATGTTATCTATCATATACACTTGAAGCCCAAAAGAGTTTCATAGAATCATTAAAACTGGAAGAGACCTTAGCTATGTAAAAAGGGGAAAAGGGGGTTGTTTAGGAGAAAGGGGATGTAGTGATGTCAGGGTTTGCCTCATTCTTACAGCTACCATCTAATTCAGCCCCATAATTTTATAGATGAGGAAAGGTAGGCCAAAAGATGTTGGATGACTTACTCAAGACAATGCTGGTAATGTCATAAGTGGGATAAAAATCCAGAGAACAGTTCAAGGGCACTAAAATTCAGAAAAAGTAAGGTTTAGTAAAACCTCTGTATATTGATTCACCAAATTTTAACACATTCATTTTGATTAATAGAATGCTATTTTAAAAAGTTATTTGTGTGTGAATGTTTCCAGGGAAATGATTAAACTGTGATATATTGAATGAATAAATGAGTTTGTCCTCAACTATTTTTCTTCTCTCTTCTCCTGGTTATAATCTGCCAGTCTAAGCTTGTAGAGATCAGACGATCTCATTCATCTAGTAGACTCTGTGGTGTTTTCATATTAAGAAAGGTTAATAATAAGAAACTATACATACCCCTTTGTATTTTAGGGAAGCTAACACACATATATGTTAATCTAGGAAACAGAATAATTTTATCTGATGACAATAAAAACCATAAACATGAAAGAGAACAATGCAAATAGTGACATGGGAATTTAAACAAAACTGATGAAATTGAAGATTAAAAGTTAAAAAAAAAGATTCAACTTTGTAGAAATAAAACATGACTTCATCATTATATATTTCTTTCTCAGAGGATGAACTCTAAAAATATTGTCTTCACGCTACTGCAAAGTATTTATGGTCCAGTATTATTTAAGATGAGTGAAATTATGCAAATATAGCTTTTTTGTATTTTCATAGCATTACTGCTATGTAGGACTAGCTGGGCCTTTTGGAATGTAATATGTGAAAAATATGTATCTGTATATTTAAACATGCATTATATCTTTGTACAGGCATGTGTGTATATATATTCGTATGACTGATATTTCTGGTTGTTTGATAACCTGTTTTCGAAAAGTGGAAAAAAATTACTAACTGAAAATAATGATGATATTAGTTGAAAAAATGCTCTGCAATTCAAATAATCTATTTTTCAGGAATCAATATTAGGCTACTTACATTACAGGAAAATACCATGCTTCAAGCAGGGAAGTGTGTGCAATGGACATGGTACAATAAGTACAACATCTCTGAGAAATGCATTGATTAAAGTCTTATCAAAAACCAAGTTGTTCCAATTCTAGTTGCAATGAGGCTAATTTAGAAACTGTACTCAATACTTTTTATCATAGAGTTGCAGATGTTGCCATGAAAACATAGGCCAGTAAAGCATCCCTGGAAAATATTGGCAAGCCAGGATTGAGGGAAATGATGATAAGGACTATGAGATAAGCAATGGCACCAGAAATGAGTATGATGTCACGATAATTCCAAAGTTGACATATAGAATAAATTGCATACACTGTATGACTCATATGAGAGATTATTAAAGGAGTACTTGAACTTGTAAGAGTGATTAAGCTTGACTATCAAAAGCGCTTCTCACTTATGCCCGTGACACAGTAGGGAACACAGCTGACTGATTACATGACCACATATTGGGAACTGTTCTGTCATAAGTGCCTAGCTATAAAAATTGACACAAACATTTTTTGGGGGGTAAGAAACAGAGCAGCTGAGCTGGAAAAGGCAATCAAGGAGTGAAATCAGTGAAAAGCACACTCTAGGTGAAAAAACTCTAGTCAGCAATTTGGGTAGAAGAATTTACATGAGATGGAAACAGCATGTAACACTGGGAAGTAACAGGATGCTGAAACAGGTGGAGAGAGCTTTTCATCGACCTAAGAGCCCTTTCATCTCAGCTGTCTTATTGGCTTTTTGCAGTCAGGCCCTTCTAATGCCATCTCTCATAGGATCTATGTCACTCTGGAAGAGGTTTCAGATATAATCTTAGCTAAAGAATAAGAATATTTTTTAAATTAAAAAATGCCACTTAAAGATTGCTTTATATTAAGCATTTTTAAAACCATATCTGTCTTTTAAAGAAGACATAGACTAACATCATGAAGATAGCCAGCTAAGGAGACTCTCCATGATAGCACTGGAGATGTTGACTTTAAATAATCACTCTGTTGCAAATAGTAATGATATGGAAATAGGTTTTGAACAATTATACATGTAAAACCCAGTGGAATTCCTTGTTAGAACATGAATCATATAACCATGGAAAAGTATTCTTAATTAATATAATTAATTAATTAATTTAGAAATTTAAATTAAATTTAAAAAGGAGACTATCCGTGAAACTATTGGTATTTATAGCACAAAGCAAATGTTCACAAAACATTTTTCTTAGTTATCTGTTTTTCATATTTAGGAACAGATAGGTGTGATATTTAGTGGATTTTATCTCTATTTTGTCCACACTGTTACTGTCACTAGAGAAGTAGGAAGTGTCTATATGGGCCAAAGTCTTATATTTATTTTTATCAAATCATGCTTTATAAATGCTACATAATTTATTACCTAACAGCCAAGCTTCTAGCAAAAGTATATCTATGGTTACCTATTGTTTGTATAAGCAGAAGATGGTAGTCACTGTTCTATATGATTTGGGCATATCAGTTTTCTTTCTCGAATCTCTGTTTCCTCATGAGTAAAAAGGAAGTATAGGATTAGGTCAGATATTCTTAACTCTGTGTGTGTGTGTGTGTGTGTGTGTGTGTGTGATAGACAACATTAGCTATTAGCCCTTGGGTAAAACCTATGGACATCTTTCCCAGAATTAATGTTTATTTTTCATGTTCATAATAGAAGGAATTATTAAATTTAATTTAAATACTAGTAAAAATAAAGATGTAATTTTTTCCCATTCAATTTCAGAGACCCTTTGGAATCTAACCACAGATGCCTCCAAGAGTACTTATATTAGTTTCTTATGCCCTTTGCAGTTCTAGAACTCCATGATCACTATCTAAACCTCTGTTGGCATGCTAGAACATAATGAAGATGCATGACAAACAAGAACCAGGGTTTTCCTGGCCACATCCCCAAATATAATTTTACCTTGATAAAACAAATAGAAATTAAAAAAAAATCTTCCCTGTGTAAGGATGGGTTTTTGTGCAGAGGAGAGGAGACAAAAGGAACCAGAGAGAAGGCAGTTGCTGACAGTTGCTGACAGTTGAGACCGTAGAGAATTCTGGGAAATTCTCCAGAGGAGGAAGGAGAGGAGAGGGATTCTGGTGGAGGACTGGGAGGAGAGAGGAGGAGGACATCCCAGGTTGGACACAGTCCTGAGGATCTTCTAGTGGAAACTGAAACCCTGATTCTCTTATCAAAGCCATTCCATCACATCTCACCCATAAAGACTTCAATAATTGAGTTAGTTAAGTTTTTGGACTCCATTTTGGGAGCAATCTCTTAGTCTCCTTCCCTCATTACCCAACCTTGCTGAGAGACCCCCTTTCAGTCAAAACTTACAATTATAGAAAAGGATAGAAACAGAAGACAAGGGGGCGGGGGAAGAAGCTTAGGTGTGGGAACCACTAGGGATCCCACCCAAGTGACAGACTCTGTAGCAATAGTGAAGAGGGCACCATTCATCAGTCAGATAGCATTCCAGAGTGCCTGAGAGACAACAAGGGAGAGGGGAACTACAGCTTGGTCTGGCTATCTCCATCTTGAAGCCAGGCCACCTGCTGTCAAATTAACTGATTAGGGGGAGGTTGGTGTGAACCCCACCCTCATTCAGAATCGGATTGGGGTAATACCTCGTCTTATAGGGAAGCCTCGCCCCCAACTCCTGTGGGACAGCACAACCATCCAGGTCACCCAGTTTTGGGGTGACACCCCCTTAAAATCTCCCAATGTATATTCAGCCCCAGGGGAGAGCTGGAAGAGATACTTCATAGACTCTCTCTCTCTCCCTCCCTTCTATCAAACATTCGGGGTACTGGCTCCTTTATTCTTACACCTGTTATCTAGACTCAGTACCATTTTATCAGTGGTCCATTTTACCTAGAGGACTAAAAATCTTAGAGTAACATGCCTGTATAAATTCAGAATATTGTGAATAAAGGGAATACTCAAATACTTAGAATAACACATCATTGCTTTATTTCAAGTCTATCTTAATTTAATGTTTTTTTTTTTTCACGACAAAAATCCCCTCCAACTTTTAGTACCAGAAAAGCAAGTAAAACTATTTTTCTTAATTTTTTTCTTCTTTTCAAATAAAATATACATGCATGCTTCCATTTCTGAGGTCTCCTGTCAAAATCACTCAGGAACTGTGTTGGTCTTTACACTCCTTTTCCCTATTTCATATATCCTTGAAGCTCTGTTCCTCTAATTTTTCACAGCATATATACATCTTTCTATAACCCACTCAAGGATAAGGTAGGTAGGATTTCTCTTTAAAAACTATTTGACCAAAAAAGTATCTAATAATAGTAGTAGTAATAATAATAATAATAATTTATATAAGCTTTAAATTTTACAAAGTGATTTGGAAACTTCACTTTAGCCTGAAATATAGGTGTTATGAGTATCCACATTTTGCATATGAGAAAACTGAGACAAATTGAGGCAAAGCTACTTACTCAGGGTTCTATAGTTAATAAGTCTATTGTTCCAGATTCGAACTCAGGTTTTTCTGAAATGGAGTTCTGTGCTATATATATACTGCCACAGTTACCTACCTCTGTATATATTATATACTGTATATATGACTGTGTATTTCCATACACAGTCATATATGTATATACACATGTTTACTAAATTCACTAAAGTTAGAATTTTTCAGTTTCTAGTCATAAAAATAAGAGGAAACTATAATATTACATTGCTAAAAAGATATAGAGAAATAAGCTTGCAGATAGTGAAGGACTTTCTTATTTAATGCATATACCTTTTATAAACTTAATGCATATAGTTTATATATAGCTGTTTTCAAGTAAGTTTTTAATTGAATAAATTAATAGTGACATAAAGATTATTATGAATATCACTTAACTAAAAATTTCAACAGAATATTATGAATTTTTACCACATTCTCCCTCTTTAAACACAAATATTTGTTGATTATAAACCAATTTATTGTAAGGATCTATTGCAGACTGTCTGTTATCAATCAACAAGCATATTTAAGTGCTTACTATCTACTAGGCACTGGGGCTAAGCACTGCATCTCTTGTACATTACCCACCTATTAGATGTTAAGTCTCTTGAAAAATTTATCTTACTATATCCACCTCAGCATCTATCTATAGAGGCATGACCCATGTATACTCTTTAATAATAATAATAATAATAATAATAATAATAAAAGTTAGCATTTATGGAGCTCTTTAAATTTTATAAAATGCTTTTATAAATAAATGTTTTCTTGCTTTCTCCAAAATGCCAAATATCTACTTCTTCAATCTGTAATTCCCTTCAGTTTCTTTAATTCACTCTGTCTTTACTTCTAGCATACTTTACCTTGGAGGGAAAAATCTTAGGATTTTATTCTAAAAAATGGAATTTTCATTATCTAGAACTCTTTTTTATGAATATTATGTATTCTGGCTTTGCTTTTAAAGCAATAACTTTTAGAACTACAGCTAAGAGAACATTTTACCTTGGTCTGCTTAAGGAGTGACTCGAGGCCTTATAGCTTCTGCAATGAGTAAAACCCTTAAAATATTAAGAATAATATTTCTAAAATATTGTCAATGTTTTGTCAAAGCCTTCCTGCTTTTAATAGCTTTAAAATTACAATTATTTATACTAAAATATTTTGGAGATCATCCATGTTTTCCTAATGATTCCTTATGAAGAATATCTTTTAAGAAATGACAATATTTTTCACAGTTCTTGATGTATCTATTAGATTTTGGACACTAATATCCTCCTTTAGCATTTCTTGTGGACATATATGTCACACAGAGTTCTCAAAGACTATGTTAAAAGAGAACAAGATGTGGCAGATCCCACCAAGCTGAAAAGGCCAAGTGATTGACTGTATATCTTTTGATAACTGATTAACTATTATGTGATTTCTCTCCCAGATTGAAGCAACACATCAAAATTGTATATTATGAGACAGGGCTTGCAATCTGAGTGAATAGTAGAAATTTAACCAGTGAAATTAAGTATGCCTTAATTATGAGGTATTGTTTGAGTTATTATTGTTATAGATAAGATTGGATGGATGAATCGACAGGCAAGTAAAAGCATTTATTCAGCTAGACACTGTTATTTTCTGGCTCATTCAAAAAGTCAGTCTAATCAATGATGGCATAATGTCAGTTTTAAGGAAACAAGAAAAAATGATCCCAATGAATCATATGCATTGATTTCTATAGGGCCTTTGATGGATCTTCACACATATCACACCTGCTAACTTTGGGAATCTCTCTAGGCTCTGTTCTAGACCATCTTGTCTTCATCTAAACTGTTTCACTTGGTGATCTTATCAACTCCCATCACATAATCTGCTTGCCAAAACATAACTTCTCCTTTGACTTCCAGTATTGGATAGCCAAATATATACTAAAAGAGAAAGGAAGGGGGAATATTTTTTTATTTATCATTTTTTCTATGTTGTTGCTTACTGTCTCTCCCATTAAACTATGAGATCCTTACAAAAGGATCTCTATTTTTTCTTCCTTTGTATCCTTAGTCTTTAGCATAATGCCTGACATGTGGTAGATACTTTTAAAATGCTAGTTTAATTGACTATTAAAATATTTCAAATTCTCCATCATCAGTTAGTTAGCCTAGACTCTGGCAGTTAGCATATAATTTAAACATTTGTGTAAGTTTGCCAATATATTAATAGGATGAGATGACATAAGTTGAGAGAGTTTTAATGGCACATTTGGATGATATTTTCTATTAAAGTAATACATGGCAATTACATGTTAAATAATATTGAGTCACTTTATGAGGTCATGCTTAATCAGGAAACTAAGTTTAAAAATACACAGAAGTTGGCATTATAATATATTTTAACTACAATGATCATTTTTCTGTCTGCTGATAAGAAAATAATCAGAGATAGAATATTTAGTATATTATTCTGAAATGGTGATATCATGATTAAGTGTATATAACTTAAAAGAGATCAAGATAAAATCACTAAAAATGAGTTGGTAAAATATTACTGTTTGATCACATTGAAACTAATGGCCTCAAGCTAGTCTCTTTGGGCTATTCATGTCTTACTACTTCAGACAAAGTAAAGGCTCTGTGTTCATTATCATTCAGTTAAGCTTTCTAATTCAAATAATGCATTGTATGAGCTGTGAGATATATGAAAGTACCTTGAAAATTAGAAGTTTATAAGACATTGGAACCCATTCAAATGGAACCCATTCTATTAAATCTCTAAATGTTGTAGTTTATCCTCAATTCTCAATGTCTATTTCCCTCTTCCTATGATTTAAAGACAGTTATGAAATCTTTTTCTAAAGTTTTCCCTTAGCATGAGAATAGTTTCAGAATTATGCCAAGGTTTTTCCAGACTCTGTCATCACTATGTATTTCTTTTTTTGTAGATCAGGTCATTGTTCTTAATCTATTTCTAACTTTGAAAAATAAAAAGGGGATTTTATAATGAAAATGAAAGAATGACTTATTTTTAAATCATGCTGAAGAAAAACAGAACAATTTGTAAATGTAATACTGAATGTCAAAAGTGGATTTCACAGAAGTCTCAAAATTCTGAAGAGGTTTTCTTAACCAATATGTTGTCCATTTAATGAATACTACTTTATGTTCCATATTTTGTGTTACAAATGATAGAAAACATATTGCTTAGAGAATATCATGTATATTTAGAAACAATATTGCTAAATTCAATCATTCAAAGCCAATTCAGGAAAACAAGGGTGGAAAACCTAGATATCACCTGGTTATAAAAGAAAATGACTTCTCTATTTGGAAGTCAAGTAAACAAAACCAGGAAATAGTCCATGACCATAATTCAATGAAAATAAAACAATTATAATTCATGATTATCTAAAATTAAAATAACTTAAGAGAAGGATAATGAGTTCTAGATATAGAATTTCAAATGGATATAGACAATCACTTTTAAGTTATATGGCTTGTCAGAATTGTCTTAAGTGAATATTGAAGGGATGGTTCACAGTTTCCTCTTTTGTCAGGTTTGATGCAGGATTGAAATGAGGCACCCACAAGGAACTGATCATTTAATTAGGGAAGTAGTTAATTTTCCCCTAACACTACATGAATACACAACAAGTATACTGTGAAGATAGTTTCTCTGGACATTCCCCAATCTCTTTCCATTTGGAAATGCATCTGTTCATTAGGGTATAGCATCAAGTAGTTTGGGCACCCACCAATTCTGTGCAACTTGGATCTTTTATGTCCTCAAACATGGAAGTTCTGTTGGTGAATATGAGGCAAATCAGATTTCATGAGGAAGGAAACTCTACCTCAGGGAAGGTATATCATAAAATCACTGTCCTACAACATACTGCACTTTGATAACAAGATCATAGCCTCAGTTCAAATGACTAGACATTCCTTCTCTCAAGTTTAACACTCAGGGAGGAAACAAAAGAGGGAAGGAGAAAATAGCAATGTAATAGATAAAAAAATGAAAGAATACAAAAGCCAATAGTCCAAAGTCTTACCTTCCTACTTTGTGACAATTATAGGGTACCTGAACACCTTCTCCAAGGTGTATGGAGCCATCTAAGAGTGCATCAACAACAGTGGCAACAACAGAAATGACAACCACTTAAAGATAAGGAAGAGCTGGAGTGGATCTACCAGGGCTATGTGCAAAGAGTCTTCTCTTATCAGGTAAATATTTATGGAGAATGGAACCAGAACCCAAAGGACAAATGAGACCTCCCACTTTCTATGGTGGCATCTACTTGTCAAGGACATGATTTCATGGAGTTTGGACAGCTGATGTGGATAGTCAAATACATAATGATCAATGTGTTAGTTATTAGGAGTACCCACTGATGAAGTAGATGTGTGATCTCAGATACTCTCCCAAGTCTGAGATGCAGCAATTCATGGCTCTAAACCAAGGGGACAGATTAGGAAATCTGCACCAAATCAGATTATTCAGGGAGAAGGGTAATGAAACTATATTAGTGAAGGGAGTCATACTTTGAGGGGAGGGGTTGGATTAGATGATATCCAAGACTCCTTTCAAAACTGAATTTCTAGGACTTTAGGAACAATGACAGTATTTTGAAAAGCATAGTTTCTACTTCAATTAGACAATCAAAAATCATTTTTAAGGTTGTATAATATGTCAACCAATTTGCTAAGTTCTTAGAATCCAAAGAGGAAGCAAAAGAGTTCTTGCACACATGGAACTTAGATTCTAATGGGGGAAACAACATATACACCCTGTGATATATAGAGACTAGGGAAGGTAAGAGAGTAAAATGCACTGGAAACTGGGAAGACTGGGAAAAGGTTGTAGCAGAAGGGAGCATTTGAGTAAAGTCTTAAAGTAATCCACAAATTCTTTGAACAATACATGATATTATTGTCTCCCCCAGTATGATCTAAATTCCATGTGTTCAAGGACTATTTTTATATCATAAATAAAGATGCATTTTTACATACAAAAATAACTGACTTGATATTTATGTGAGTCATTTTCAAATCAACTGTCTACAGTCATAATTCTGATGTGTTAGAACCAAATCTAATTCAATACCTGATTATGAAAAAAACAAAAACGAAAGATGATATGGAATTTAATTGGGATATCTCAAAAATGATTATTTATCTAAATATCTATATCTATATGTGTATATATATATACATATGTATATATATATAAAATGTGCAATATGTGAATACATTTCCCTTCTCTACAAAATTTTTATGAAAATAACGTATATTACATTATGCAAAATCTTCATGATAATAATGTAGCATATTATTTTGCATGGAGGAAATCCTCCCTTATGACATGAGAAAGGCATTAATAGGCTTATACAAACAATACTCTGCTACATATGACATTTTTGTAGTCATATAATTGACTAAAAATTATATGGCAATGAAAGATCCTGCTATATTCCTTATTTGTGGACAATATTTTTAGTGATTAAGTACAAGGGGGAAAAGCCACCTGAAAGCTGTTGCTTCAACAAGGTAACACCAGTACATATTATGTATATAGAAGAACCATTTAAAAATGTAACAACAAAAAGTAATTTTGATGGTCCTCTAATAAAATGAGAAATAAAATAGGAAATGTCTGCTTATTAAAATTTGGTCCCACCATTATGGATGAACCCCAACACAGTTTAAATGAAATATATATTCTTTAAAAATAATTAAGGTTTCTAAATCCTCTTTTCTATTAATGGTACTGTGTTGTTGATATATATCTTTCTAAGAAATAATAGCTTCCAAAATAAGATTTATTATTACTTCCAAGGACAATACCTTTCTGACAGTTACCCAGGCTTACAACCCAAGTGTCACATTTGAATCTTCATTTCCATTCATCCCATGTATTTAATCTGTAGTTATATTTTGTTGTTTCTACATTCATAACATCTCTCAAAAATCTTGCTTCTCTCTTCTTATATAACCATCACCACACAGTACAAGTTCTCATTCCCTTTTGGCTGGACTATTGAAATAGTGTTCTGGTGGTCTTACCTCAAATAGATTAATTCCTACCTACCATCCATTCCACTATTATAGTTATTTTTCTAAAGTTCAGGTCTAACTATGTAATGTGCTTTCTGTAAGCTCTCTTGGTTCTCTATTACCTCTAATAATGTAAAGTTGTCTGACATTTACATTTCTTCCCAGACGTTTGGTTCACATAAACAACAATATGGTGGGCTAGATATTTTCTCTGATGCCCATGACTTCTCAGGCATTTCCAAAACAGAAACTACATGCCAAAGATAAAATAACTAGCTGATTCCATGGTCTTGTATAATGATCCTCAACCTTTTTGAGGGGCAAGTGATGTGAGAAATGTCCTTAGGCATCTGTGGAGAGGGAGGGAGGATCAAACTGGCCCCATGTTCCACTGACTTTCTAGGAACAAACTCTGTTGAACTCTGTGCTGGGAGACCAGCACATGTGCCCACAGAGAAGGCTCTGAGTGACCCCACTGGCATGTATGTCATCAGTTCACTACCATGTGTCTAGGACATCCAGAATACAAAAGAATGTAAATAACAAACAAAAAACAAAACCCAATAACTGACATTCACTTACCTTTAACTCCTCAGAATTCTTCCCAACTTCCTATGCTACATGTAGTTAGAATATACTAACAGACAAAGAACATGACTCAGAATTATAACAAAATGCTTGTCTCTGCTCCCTCTTTCCAGGGCTTTGAAGACTCCATTTGCTTGGGATTCAACAGGGAGGACTTAATAGCCATGATCTTTAAAAAGCAAAAGGCTGCTGGAACTGCAACTGTGAAGCACCAATAATGCAATGACCTAAACCATTAGTGCCAAGTATAAATAAGTTCTGAATAGCCAGCATTGGATCAGAGAACTTAGGAACAGAAGACATACAGTAAGTCACTAGGACAGGACATTGTGTGTGTGTGTGTGTGTGTGTGTGTGTGTGTGTGTGTGTTTTCACTGTGAGCTGTCTACTACTCTATACCAACACTGAGAGAAATAACACACCATCCAGGGAGTCCTAGTTTTGGCCACCCAAAATATAGTAGGAGCAGAAATACAGGTTATTGAACTAGTAAACTGTGAGTTATCAAGTATGGAAGCAGATTGAGATGCATTGAGATTGAATCTACAAGAAAATCACAATCAAAAGGGAGAGAGTCAAAAAGTGAATCATAAGGAAAATGAAGGAGAAGGGGATTGAAATTACCAAAGATTTCAGGATAAAGAAAAATAAAAAATCTTGAATATACACTAGATAAACCAGCACTAAAAACAGTCACAACAGAAGGAAATATGACTTCCTTATGTAGTAAATAAGCTTAGACATCTGTGAATAAATACTAAAAAACAAAAGTCAATGATCCAACCCTTACTGAAACAGAGCACCTAGTGGAATTTCAGGAAAGCCTAGATATTTAAATGATCTTCCTGAGTTGTATTAAACAGAAATGAGAACTATGAGCAGAATTTATGTCCTGCACAGCAAAAATAATGAGCAGAATTTGAAAAATAAATCTTTAATGGACATATCAGCAAAGAAAGAAAAGAGAAAATAGTATATTGGGAATGTAAATGCAAAGAAGTGAATGAAGATCTAGAAGAAGAAAAGAAAATATAATAACATTAGCAGGGAGCTAAGATGGCAGAGTAAAGAATTTTTACTCTCCTTATTCCTACACATCTACACACACACACGTACACACACACACCACACACACAAAGAGAATAAACCATCTCAAAACAAAAGAAAGGAGAAGAAAAATATTTCACAGGGGAAAAAGGAGAGAGTTTTCTAGGCTGCATAGCAATCCGTGGTAACCTGTAGAACTTGGGCCAGCCTAAATCACTATAATTCCATCAGGGGCAAGGAAGCCATAGAAAGAGTATGAGCCCAGACCAAGCCAATTGACACAGGTATAGAAGGCAGAGAAAGGAGGGTAGGAGACTGGTCCAACCTAATAACTCGACAAAGACAATGAACTCAGAAAAGGCAGGAATCCCATGTGGCAGTAGAGCATCTGAGGCAACAAAGAAGCACAGTGGGGGACTAGTACACTATATGAGCCTACTGTTATCATTAAAGTTCTCTGGAGGTCATATATTAATTTATAGTTATTTATAAATCAGGATAGAGGGGAAAAAAGGCACCAGTCATGTTTAGCCACCTTCCTCCTATAAGCCAGCTCCAGGCTTGAACTAAACATCACTCTACCAACCATAATTTGCAGGAAAAAAGCACAATTACCTCTATTCTAATTTATGTTCTTTGTTGCTTCCCTTTCCCAAACCTCTTTGATTTGATTTGACTACCATCTCAATCTGTACAATAGGTGAGTCTTCTAGATGCACGAAGTCACGCAAAATTTCGAATGGTCACAGTGTGCATGTGGGCCTACAATAGACTGTACATATCCACTTTTACCTACCTGGCTCAGCTTTATTTTACTCATTTGCTTCACTACTTGTTTACAGATAAACAAAAAGCTTGACCCCACCCTACTTCAGCTTCAATGGTAAGGTTAAACTTATTTTTTTCCATTTAAAATCCAAAGATTGTCCTGTGGTGTCAAATGAGTTACAGAATAATATTCAATTGACACAATCACCCCTCTGATCCACTGGAAAATTATTAGTCTCCTAAATGAATCATTCTATAAAGGATATCAAAACATTTCAGGATCGTATCACCAAGATACATAAGGGCCCAAAGTTATTATTATATTTCATGGAGGATCTAACTATATTTAGATGTTTCTTAACATAGTAAAAATGATTCATAGACACATTGACATGGAACCATTAAGGGGCATTCACTCTTTTTGGCACAAGGGTTTTGAAATTAAAATAAAATATCTGCGAATGGGGAAGAGTAAACAGGATGGATTCTCCAACTCCCAAAGTTCCTCTCATTATATCCAAAGACTCACTCAGAGTCTTATGACAGTAGTGTCGGATCTCTGGTAACATCATTTATTACTTTCATCTTTTTAGTCCATTTTGAGTTTCTAATGGTCCTCTCAGCATTTAGATCTGATTTCCTGACCTAAGTCAAGAGCAGCATCTTTCTCCGAAATTCCTTTAAAAACTTTGATGTAAAGAATCTATGAATCTTTAGGACATTCTAACATTTAATACTATTAGTGACTTATTGCCACTCCCTTGCCAATATATATGGAATCAGACTCAAACAACTTCATATGATTTCATCACAAATGGCAAGTTCCAGCAATCTTAGCTCTGGGGTAAGTATTGTTATCAGGGCTCTTGGATATTGTAAATTGATTCCTCATTGTGGAATATCAAATATAATTCCATAAAATAAAATAAAAATCATATTTCAAACTAACAAAAGAAAAGTCAAAAGTGTAATAGGCAAATTTATAAATTAAGATTTTAGACAGTTAGTATAAATAGTACCCAGGCTGTCAGATAAGACCTAAAGGTTTCAGTGATAGAATAGTGGCAAGGAAGGAAGTCTTTCCTAAGGACTCTGTTATGGAGGGAACAGTGTTGTGCTGTTTAACTGCCTCTAGTGGAGAGCCCAGGAGAGGGGCTTTTTCTCCATCAAGGAGTCATCTGTTCTGCCAGGGAAGTGCAGGTGTGGGCATTGATCACAGTTCTGAAAGGTGGACTTTCGAACTGGATCAGCTCTCTGCCTTCATTTTCCCTTTAGATTAATTTTGCTGAGGACCTGCATTCTTGGGAAGCCTGAATCATTGCTGGAACACAAGTGAACTCAGTTGTGAGACATCCATTCTCCTTCCTGGGCTAGAATAGTGTAGATCATTACCCAGCTTCCAGTCCCTGAGTTTTTTCCTTATATATCTAGTCTAGGATGACCTCTCCCTACATCTCTTACCATTAAATGAATTATTAAATAGTGGTTTATAACTTCCTTTTGTCTTTCCTTCTTCACAATCCAGAGGGCTCATTATAGGTTAATAGGTAATCCCTAGCTGGGTAGGTCTGAGGTGACAGTTGGTCTTCATTCATTTCCCATTTCCTGTGTTTTATGGGTGTGGATATCATTCCCATTTGTATTTGTCTCAGTTAGTTATCCCTCTTAACCCAAACATTCCTCCTTCTCCCCTTCTCTAAACCCAGTGTATAATTTACTTATTTACAAAGGAAAAATTATTCTCCAAACTCCATGCAATTATATAATGTTTAAAAATGTGTATTTTAAAGAAATAGACCAATTACTTAAAAGTTAAATTTATAGATATCTAATGACCATTATTCTCAGTATGTATTTACATAAGTTTTTCCCTTGGTTAAAGTTTGGCATAGTCTTTAATACAACAAAAGACTAAGGTTACCCAGAGTCAATATAGAGTATTGGTTTTATATAAGAGTAATGAACTCAAGAATCCTTCCCTGAAATATTGATGGCAGTCAGAGTAGCCAGCCAAACTTGGAAGGAACTTGTTCAAGCAAGCTGTTACACTAGTTAAAGGAGTACCCATGACTATGTCAGAGGACTTCATTACTAAGAGAGCTGTGGCTAACATAGCCCAAAGGTAGGGCAGTACCCCAGTAGACACTGCATCCATCTATACAGAAGTAGGCTAGTGGGTATTGTACAAGTCCCAAGCCTTCAGTTAAGACCCCAAAAACCACCTTCCTCTGTTCATGTCCTTCAACATAAATAATTTTCTGTTCTCTGTAATTTTTATAGCAAGAGTAGAAAGAATAGACTATTTTAATTCTGTGATGTCTGACAGGTCTTGGGAAACTACCTGAAGATGGCCAGAGACTTAATTTTTAGTCAGATGTGAGGGGAATTTAGTAATTCTTCCATAGAAAAGGATTCATTTTTTATAGACCCAGTGGTTCACAAGACTATTGTCACTTGCCTCTTAGAAGAGGAAGCAGAAAATTGCTGAATAGTTTCAATGTGTTCAGGAAAAATACAGTAGATTCCAGGAGTTAAAATAAAACTTAAATATTCTACTTTTGGAAGGTACCAATATACCTTTGACCTTGAAACCATTTGATCTTTCCAATAGAATTTTAAGAGGAGACATCTGCTATCTTCTTGACATGTCTCTGCATCTGGTGCCACTAAAAGGAAGTCATCTACATACTGAACTAAAATAGCACTCTTAAAATGACAGTTGCAAAGTCTTGCCATAAAATTTTAGAGAATAAAGTTAGGCTATCTGCATAACCTTGAAGTTGAGGATTCTATGTCAATTGTGAACCTTTCAAGGTCAAAGAAAATATTTCCCTAGAATTCATATGGATAGAAATGGAAAAGAAAGCAGAACAGAGCTCTACCACTGAAAATATGCAGCTTTACTATGAGCAGATGATAGCTGCAGGATTTAGCACCATTTGATCCCTATGTGTCACATGTATATTAATTGAATGTGGAATAATTAAAATGGGTTGCTAAATGTAATAGTTAAAAGTTTTGGTTTGACAAATATAAGAATTTTTATAATTGTTGTGGTCACTGTTTATAAAAACTAAAGTTAAACTATGAGTCAGTAGGCTGCTTAGTAGTTTTATTTACAGCAAGATAAAGATATTAAAGTGGGAAATATAGGAAGGAGGTAGAAAATCTCACCTAACTAAAAATGCCCTAAGTCTGAATTCTAGTGCTTCTAGACCACAAATGCAAATCTCACCAGTCCACAAGAGTGTCTCCAGTCAGGCATTCCAACAACCAAAAACCAATGCTGAAGAGGCTGAGCCGCGAAGAGCAGTCTCTTGCACTAAGGAGGCAAGAGTCTTAACTGAGTAAGCATCCCTCTTTAGCCGGAGTCTCCAATACAGGAAGACAAATCTTCAACAGAATCCAAAATCCGGATCAGGAAGCCAAAATTCAAAGAGCCAAAAGATGCTGAAAACTGCTGGAAACCTTCAGCACATACAAGACCAAAACCACCAAGAATCCCACCAGAGCTCAGGCTCCCAAGGCTAAGAGCTGCCAAGAATGAAGGGCTAGAATAAAGAACCAAATCTCTCTCAGACTTCCGCTTATATACAGTTTTCCCCACCATCAGCTCTTCTCCTTACATCTTAGGAATCAATTACAACCTTTCAATTTGCCTAGCACTGTCAGTGGGAGGTGGGGGGTGTTGGGAGTGGGGGGAGTAGTGCTTATGGCCTTTTAGGGCACATACTCTGTTAGTGACTTACTAAATGTTAAGTAGGGATACTTTAAGTTCTTAATTAACTTAAAATAGAAAAAGGGAATGAAAATTCCATTTCACAAATGCCAGTTCTACACAAAATAATATCAAGGCACCTGTCTTAGGATTTTTCATTAGAAAAATTGGCAAAAAAATATATGAGGATTTGCATGAAATTATTATTCTTTTTTAATCAATGGATCAGTTATTGAGGATATTCCTTTAATAGTTTCTTTGGAAAAAGAATGCTAAGGAATGACAAGTAGGGGGCCACATTTTGTCCTTACAATATCAGGCACATCTCATTTAAGCAGGCCTATATCAGAAGAGGAGGAAACTCAGAGAGATTCAAGGATGTCTGCTGGAATGACAAAGTGATGGGTTACTATCTCCTGATTATCAAGAAGAAGAATTGGGAATAAAGATAGAGAATCCTCAGGCAATGGTAGAGACAAAAATCCATCTGGAAAGCAAGTTATCATGGCCCTGAGTTTACATAAGAGATCTCTCCCTAAGAGATTCTTAGTGCATGTAGTCATTTTGGGGAATGAGATTTCTACTGACAGAGGCTCCATCTACACAAGGCAAGGAAAAAGCATACAGATATTTTGAGGCTTCCCTGACACACCAATCACATGTAAAGACCTGATGGAGGTACCTTGGGGAGTTGAGTTTGTTTGCTAATACAGATCTGTAAGTCTCAGTGTCCAATAGACAATCAGAATAAGTGTCTCCACATTTAAGTTTAGATAGGCTCTTTAGGAAGGAGAGGGGAACAGACTAGAAAAAGTTGAAGTAATACATTAGGGTCTTAAAAAGAAAAGTCATTACACGCACCATCATAAATCAAGATTTCACTGGATTCTCCTGAAATGACTACAGTTCCCTTGATTATTATTATTATTTAATCATTTTTATTGTTTATGTATTTATTATTATGCGTTTATTATCATTTACTATAGCAATTATCATGAGAAACACCAGCTCTACTGGAGTCTCTTTTATTAGTCTAGTTTCTATTCCTAAAAACCTGATTTTTCCTCTTATAAATTATTGCTACATGATCTGGCCTTCCACAGAAAAAGCAATAAATTGACCTTTCGGTTTGGGCCATTATTAGTTGTATGAGTCAGAATCTTAGAACTTCTTGTAAGGGAGCTATGAGTTCCTCAACTACAGATATTAAAATAGGAATCATGATAGATGTGTCTCCTTCCCAGTCTTGTTTGTGTTTTTCCAATTTCTCCTTTTCAGTTTTTCTTCTTCTTCTCTCTCACACTCTTCAAAAACATATACAGGTATATGTTTCAACTGTTCTTTATTTATAATAGATCAACTTGGACAGGGTATGTGCAAATAGTTTTTGTTTTTATTTTAGGGGAGTAGTGAGACACAAAATGATGAAGTACTGTAAGAGCATCAATGAGTTTAATGGGATCTAAACCTATATATCTCTTTGCTACTGTGCATACTCCCTTATAAAACTGGTTCAGAAACTTATTATTTTCTTGAATAACACTTTCAAAGTTAAGACAATTTTATGGCAAGTACAGAAGTCTTTCATTCCTTTTAGCAAAGCTTGCCTAGAATAATATAATGTAACCTACATAGTCCTCAGAATTATTGAGATCCCTTTGTAGGTTCTTTGATGACAAATGTTTCCCATCCTCATTCTTAGGATTGTTGGTTGCCTCAAAAATTGCTTATCTTTCTCCCTTAAAAGGTAAAATTTACATCAAATCCATTACATCTCACTATCTTGGATGGAAACCTCTAAAAATAGCTTCAAATTGAGATATCTGCATTCCTTGGATCTCCATCAAATTTTCGGGTATCATGAATCCACTTACAGAGATCACTGAGATTGAAAGATAATTTTTTTTATTAATGTTACCACATTGCCCCTTCAGTCACATATGACAACTTCTCTTAGAGGAAAGATGACTTAAGTGGAGTCATTTTTCAATACTATTTAGACAGAGGATCAGAGAGAAAGAGGAGAAGTTTTGGGAGCAAGTAGAGAGGCTAGGTTAGGAACTGGGTGAGGGGAAAGTTTGCCCTAAAGGTGAGAGGGGCTCCAGAGGTGAACAGACCTAGAAGGGAGAGAGGATTCAGGGTATGAGAGGAGGGGAGGGAATAGGAGAGGAGGGACTAGAGGGGATCTGGGCAGACCTGTAAAGGAGAGGAATTCAGGGGCTAAGAGGGAGGGATCAGTCTGGAGGGGGAAAAAGGAATGGAAATGGGAAGCTTTGGAGGGAGTAGAATGAGAGGGGAGGGTATTAAGAGGCATTAGAGGAGGGTAAAAGCAATGTGTGAGGAATGGAGGAGCAAAGAAAACTTTTGGAGTGTATTCCAAGAAAAAGAAAAGGGAGACTGGGGACACTATAAAGGAAGAAGGGGCTATATAATAGTGAAGATATGAAAAAGCAAGTGAAAACTAGCTAGAGATTAGGCTATTTGACCTATTTGATTCAGTCCTCATAGATCCATCTAGGAGTATGGCCAAGAGATACCAATAATTTAATGTTTTGGAGGTTTTTTGTTATTTTACGTTTCCCAATGACTAATTTTAACTATTTTAATATATTAAAGGCAAAAGATGCTAAACAGGGCCAAAAGGAGTCCCCAGCTACAATAGTTATAGTTTTAAACAATTTCTTACAATGATGTCTTGGGATTTTTTTGTTATTCCCACTTCTATTAGCAATAGACCTTCCTCCCATGAGATGAGCAGTCTGTATAAAGGAGGTCCTCAAGGGACAGTATTCTTACTGCACGTTTTTCCCATTTCTAAACAAAATAAAACAACCCCCCACCCCCAAAAAAAAGATTCTCTCTGGTAGTCCCATAATTCTATAGGTTTTAAATCTCTTCCTCAAGGAGCTCTCTCATGTGTTTTGGCTGTAATGCCTATAAACTACTTAGTTTGTATAATTTTAATGAGGATAAAAAATGAAGGATGCCTCTCTCTTATTTCTATATTCTTGAATCGAAAACAATGTGGTAATTTTTTTTACCTTGCTGACTGTGATTTTTCTATTTCTATAGGCTCTACTTTCAGTTTTCCTTCCTTATTTTCCTTCTTCCCTCACCAACCAAAAAGAAAACAATATTACTTGCAAATTCACACAAACATACAGTCATCCTGTTCACAAGAAATTGACCCTCAAAAGGTATCAAGAATATTAATCTTACCTAAATATTCTCCTTGATCCTCCTAGGAATCTGGAACTAAAAAAAATTCTGCTTTATAGGTAAGTCATTCTTTGTAACTCAAACAAACTTAGGAGGGGGAAAGGAAGAATTCATACTCTAGTCGCATGGTTTCTTTCATAATTAAAGTTCTTAGGAGGCTGTTGTCTTAATTTATGAATATTTATTAAATAATTAAAAGCAGGCCAGATAAAGAAAAGGCACCAACCACAAAAGGCAGCAACTCCCTTAGCCATCTTCCCCCTTGAGCCTGCCCCAGACCTGAGTCAGACCTCACTCCACCTTAATTCATGGTTCCCAGGACCAAAAAAATTTCCTTCCTCTAATTCAATTTATGGTCTTCTTGGCTTCTCTTTCCTAAGCCTCCTTCATTGGAGATTTCCAACCTCATTCTAGAAAAGAGGTAGGTCTTCCAGACACCAGGATTCACACAATGCTTGAAATAGCCAGATAGTGCACATCCAAAGAGGTACAGATTAATGTTGATTTCCACACTATCTATTCCCATGTAGCAGAAGAGTGTCTGAGGCAACTGAGCCCAGAGAAGCAAAGTTGCAGTTTAGTAGACCAATCCAGGGTAAACCCCTTGACATGGGCAGTGAAGACAGAGGACAGAAACCTATGTACTCTTATGTGGCATTTGAGGTAGCAAAGAAGCAGAGTATGGGACCACCCTAGAATAAGCTACTCTACAAGGTTAATAAACCGAGAAATGGCAGGAAACATACTTATACCAATTTGGCAGCAGAGTGTCTCAGGCAGCAGAACCCAAAGAAAGGATCTTGCTCAACCCAAGCCATGTAGCAGGGGAAGGAAAGCAGCAAAGCAGGGACCAGCCCAGCCCATGAAATAACAGTGGAACTCATAACACTGGTGCTGAATCTATATGGACAAAATAGTTGTGAGTCTCCTCAGAGCAAACCGGGAGAGCCACCCTTTCAACAGAAATATCATGGTAAACAAAGGTAGCTGGAAAAACTCCAAAGTACAAGAGAATAGCAATCTTCAACCTTGGAGCAGTGCTCCCTCTACAGCAGGAAGAGGGTAGAACCTCAACATATAAATAAGGTGAAAGAAAATAAAAATAACTAGAAAAGTGAACAAAAGACAAAAAATTACCTGATCTTAGAAAGTTACTTTATTGACAGGAAAGACCAAAATGTGCACTCAGAATAGGAAAATAAAGACAAAATAGCAAACATGTGAAGCCCCAAAAGAAAGTGTGAAAGGGTAGTAGGTTCCCCCAAAATCCCGGGAGGAATTTGAGAAGAAGTAAAAAGACCAAATAATGAAAATTGACAGTGTTTTGATCAACAACTGGAAGACTGGGGATGGGGGATTTACTGAATAAATCAACTCTGTAAAAACTAGAATAGGCCAAAATGGAGACATAAAAATACAATGAAGAAAAAATGTCCTAAGGGATAGAGAGGACCAAATGGAAAAGTAGGGAGAAAAAAAGGGGAAAAAAATTTAAAGAACAGGATTGGCCAAATGGAAATAGAAACACAAAAGTTCAAAGAAGAAAATACTCTAAAAATTAGAAAATACTCTAAAATGAGTTTCAATTTTATCCAATTTATATATATATATATATGTAAATATATATATATGTACACACATACATACATACATACACACATACACACAGACAACAGGAAGAGCCTCTGAAACTAGATAACTTCTATGGAGAAAAGAGCAGAATACCGAGGTGACAGTAAAGAGTGACAAACAAGCAAAAACATCCAAACTTTAAAAAAAAATGGAAATTGGTCACAAGCTCTTGAGGAACTGAAAACAGAGTTCAAGAACCAAGTAAAAAAGATAGAAGAGGAAAGGTGGGAAATAGAAATACTAGTAATTCAAAAAGAAAATAACAATTTAAAAGACATAATTTCCCACTTGGAAAAGAAGCACTGAAATGACATGAAGTAATAATAAAATTGGAGAGCAGAATTGCATACTGGAAACCATGAAAAGCAGGTTAGACCAAACCAAAAAGGAAAATGAAAAAATATAGCTGAAAAACCAGTCTTTTAAGAATAGAATTGGGCAAGTAGAAACTAGTGATCTTATAAGACAGCAAGAATTAATAAAGGAAAATCAAAAGAATGAAAAAATAGAAGGAAATATGAAATATCTCATTGAAAAGACAAATGACCTGGAAATCAGGTCCAAGAGAGACAACCTGAGAATCATAGGTCTACCTGCAAATCTAGGGAAAAAAACACTGGAAACCTTGACCTCATACTATAAGAAATTATCCAAGAAAACTGCTCTGATATTCTTGAACAAAAGTGCAAAATAGACATTGAAAAAGTCCATAGATACTTCTCTACATTAAACCAACAAAAGACAACCCCTAGGAATGTAATTGATGAACTCAAGAGCTTCCAAGCCAAGGAGAAAATATTGCAAGAAGTCAGAAAGACACAATTCAAATATCAAGAAGGGCCAGTCGGGATTACCCATGATTTGGTGCTTCCATGCTAAAGGACCACAAGGCTTGGAATATGATATTCAGAAAAACAAGAGAATTAGGTCTATAATCAAGGATCACATACACATAAAAACTGTCTATATATTTCCAGGGAAAAGTATGGGCATTTAACAAAAAAGGAAGATTTCCAAGCATTCCTAATGAAAAGAGCAGAACTAAACAGAAAATTTGATGGACAAATAAAAAATATTCAAGAGAAACACAGAAAGGTAAACAAAAAAAGGGGAGGGATTTTAAGGGCTTCAGCAAGGTCAGATTGTCTATATATATTTATATTCCTATATGGAAAAAAGATATTTGTAACTCTCAAAAATTGTTTTCATTATCATAGTAGATAAAAGGATTATTCATAGGTAGAGTTTGGGGTACTAAGTGGTTTAAGCTGATATGTAAAAAAGGAGGGGGAATAGAAGGTGACACCAAGAGAAACTTGAAGGAAGAAGAAAAATAATTTAAATTACACCACATAAAGAGGCACAAGGGAGGGGGAGGGGAAAATACTATTATAAGAAGGAGAAGAAAGGAGTGCCAAAAGGTAATATTTAAACCTTACACTCATTCCTATTGAAAACCCCAGAAAGTATAAGAATAGAAGGGCCTTTCCTAAAAATAATAAACAGTATATATTTAAAATCATTAGAAACATCATCTGAAATGGGGATAAATTAGAAGCCTTCACAATTAGATCAGAGGTGAAACAAGGATGGCCACTATCACTTCTATTATTTAACATTGTACTAGAAACACTTGGAGTAGCTATTAGAGAAGAAAAAGAAGGCATTAAAATAGTCAATGAGGAGACTAAAGTATCACTCTTTGCAGATGATATAATGGTCTACTTAAAGAATCCTAGAGAATCAACTAAAAAGCTAGTGGAAATAATCAACAACTTTAGCAAAGTTGCCGGATACAAAATAAACACACATAAATCATCAGCATTTCCATATATTTCTAACACAACTCAGTAGCAAGAGTAAGAAAGAGAAATTCCATTTAAAATCACCCTAGACAATACAAAATATTTAGGAATCTATTTGCCAAGACAAACACAGCAATTATATGAAAACAACTACAAAACACTTTCTTCACAATTAAAATTAGATATAAATAGTTGGAAAACATTAATTGCTCATGCTCATAGGATGAGCTAACATAATAAAAATGACAATTCTACCCAAATTAATTTGATTATTCAGTTTCATACCTATCAGACTACCAAAAACATTTTATAGAATTGGAAAAAATTATAACATAGCTCATTTGGAAGAACAAAAGATCAAGAATATTAAGGGAAATAATGAAAAAAAATGTGAATAATGGGGGCCTACCAGTACCAGATCTTAAACTGTAGTATAAAGCAGTGGTCATCAAAACAATATACTGGGTAAGAAACAGAAAGGATGATCAATGGAATAGAGTTGGGATAAATATCCTCAGCAAGTGAGTATACAATAAACCCAAAGATTCCAGGATTGGGGACAAGAACCCACTGTTTGACAAAAACTGCTGGGAAAACTGAAAAATAGTATGGGAGAGACTAGGTCTAGTTCAACATCTTACACCCTGTTCCAAGATAAATTGTTATATGACAAATATAAAGAAGGAAACTATAAGTAAATTAGGTGAACATGGAATAGCATATCTGTCAGATCTCTGGGAAAGAAAAGAGTTTAAGACCAAGTTAGAAATAGAGAATATAACAAAATGTAAAATGAATAATTTTGATTACATTAAATTAAAATATTTTTGTACAAAGATAACCAATGAATCCAAAATTAGAAGTTAAGAAACAAACTGGGGAAAAAATCTTTATAACAAAAACCTCTGACAAAAGTCTAATTTCTCACATATAAAAGGAACTAAATCGATTATTTAAAAAAAAATCAAGCCATTCCCCAATTGATAAATGGGCAAGGGATATGCATAGGCAATTTTCAGATAAAGAAATCAAAACTATTAATAAGCACATGAAAAAGTTTTCTAAATCTCTTATAATTAGAGAAATGCAAATCCAAACATCTCTGAGGTACCACCTCACACCTAGCAGATTGGCTAAAATGAAAACAAGGGAGAGTAATGAATGTTGGAGGAGATGTGGCAAAATTGGGACACTAATACACTGCTAATTGAGTTGTGAATTGGTCCAAGATTCTGGAGGGCAATTTGGAACTATACCCAAAGGGCTTTACAAGTCTGTCTGCCCTGTTATCTAGCCATACCACTGCTAGTTCTGAACCCCAAAGAGATAATAAGGAAAAATACTTGTTCAAAAATATTTATAGCCACACTCTTTGTGGTGGCAAAAAATTGGAAAATGAGGGGATGTGCTTTGATTGGGGAATGGCTGAACAAATTGTGGTATCTGTTGGTGATGGAATACTATTGTACTCAAAGGAATAATGAACTGGAGGAATTCCATGTGAACTGGAACCATCTCTAGGAATTGATGCAGAGTGCAAGGAGCAGAGCCAGAAGAACATTGTACACAGAGACTGATACACTGTGGCACAATCTAATGTAATGGAATTCTCTACTAGTGGTAATGCAATGATTTTGGACAATTCAGAGGGATTCATGAGAAAGAATGCTATTAACATCCAAAGAAAGACTGTGGGGGTAGAAACACAGAAGAGAGACATTTCCTTAATCACATGGTTTGATGGGGATATGATTGGGGATGTCAGCTCTAAATGATAACTCTATTGCAAATATTAATAATATGCTAATAGGTCTTGATCAATGATATATGTAAACCCTGTTGATGTACTCCTTGGTTATGGGAGGGGGAAGGTAAAAAGGAAGGGAAAAGTTCCGGGTTAAGATGGCAGCAGAGTAAGAAGCAGCTCTTAACCTCTCCTGACCAAAACACACAAAACTCCTCAAGGGGACATAAAAACAAGTCCAGACGAACGGAGGAACCCCACAACAGGGCACAGCATAGAAGGTATGTGGAATCGAGGCATTTCCATGCTATAAAGGGGTGAAACAGCTCTCACTAAATTGCGGGCTGAGCAACCACCCCACCCCCAGCCGCCCCACACACACAACACCTATAGCGCCAAAGCCAGCTAAAAAGAAATAGAGCAAGTTTGGGGCACCCATCAAGTCATTGGCAGCTCCGGGGCCTGTTCCTGAGAGCAGCAAGATTTAGGACCCCAACATGCTAACGAACGCACACAAAATCTGAGCGCAGGAGCAGGACGCCGAGAGTGGACGCAGGGCGCAGAGCGCGGGCTCAGAGGCAGGCACCAGTGGAGGCGTGGGTGGAGGCAGACACAGCCACAAGCTAAAGCTCTGAAACCCTGAGTGGGGAACCAGTGCTGACGGGTATAAGACTGTGGAAGTAGCGTCCTGAGACTTGTAAAGAGACCTCCAGCAGACGATCAAGCAAGGGGGTCCACCAGGGGGCTTGACCGCGGACAGACCCTGAGCGCGAGGATAAACCCGAGAAGCTGCTGGGCTAATGATGCCTACCCAGTCTCAGGAAGTTCAGAAGAGAAAGATTAACAACAAGAAAAAGAAGTCTTTAAAACTCGACAACTTTTACACAGAGAAAATCCAGACAACCGAGCAAACAGAGGAGGAGAACAAACAAGCATCCGGACCCTCCTCAAATAAGGAAAACTCCTCACAAGCTATGGAAGAGTTCAAAACTGAGATTTTGAGGAAAATGGAAGAGATCTGGCTAGAAAATAACTGTTTAAAAGGTAGAAACTTGCAATTGGAAAGTGAGGCTCAGAAACCAAATGAACTGATAAGCAAATTGAACACCAGAAATGACCAGATGGAAAAGGAATACCAGAAGATTATAGCCGAAAACCAGAAGATTATGGCCGAAAACCAGAAGATTATAGCCAAAAATCAAAAGATCATAGCCAAAAACCAAAAGATTATAGCCGAAAATCAATCCCTAAAGGCTAGAATTGAGCAAGTAGAAGCTAATGATCTCTCAAGACAACAAGAACAAATAAAACAAAGTCAAAAGACTGAAAAAATAGAAGGAAACATGAAATATCTCAATGAGAGAGTGACAGACCAAGAAAACTGGTCTAGAAGAGACAATTTGAGAATAATTGGTCTTCCAGAAAAACCAGAAATTAATAGAAACCTGGACTCCATACTAACAGAAATAATTCAGCAAAATTGCCCTGAAGTCCTACAACAAGAGGGCAATATAGACATTGAAAGGATTCATAGAACACCTGCGACATTCAATCAAGAAAAGAAAACGCCCAGAAATATAATTGCCAAATTCAAGAGTTTCCAAGCAAAAGAAAACATCTTACAAGAAGCCAGAAAGAAACAATTCAAATATCAAGGAGCACCAATCAGGATCACACAGGATCTTGCAGCCTCCACCCTAAAAGATCGCAAGGCTTGGAATACGATATTCAGAAAGGCAAGAGAGCTGGGCCTCCAACCACGGATCAACTACCCATCAAAACTGACTATATATTTCCAGGGGAAAGTATGGGCATTCAACAAAATTGAAGAATTCCAGGTATTTGCACAGAAAAGACCAGGGCTAAATGGAAAGTTTGATATCCAACCACAAAAACCGCGAGAAACATGAAAAGGTAAATAAGATACAGAGAGGAAAGAAAGAAAACTTATAATTTTTAAATTTGCCTTTTTAAGGGCCTCAGTGAGATCTAATTATCTGTATTCCTATGTAGAGAAATGTTATGTATAATTCTCTGTAGTGAACTCTATTCACTATTATAATATTCACTATTATAGTAATCAGAAGAATAATTCACAGGGTGAGGGTGGAACACTAAATAATCTAAGATGACATGGGGGATGGGAAAGAGGGGGTGAATAGCAGGGGACACCATTTAAAAATCACCCTAGACAATATAAAATACTTAGGAATCTATCTACCAAAACAAACACAGCAATTATATGAAAACAACTACAAAACACTTTCCAAACAAATAAAACTGGATCTAAACAATTGGAAAGCCATTGATTGCTCATGGGTAGGACGAGCTAACATAATAAAAATGACAATTCTACCCAAATTAATTTACCTATTTAGCGCCATACCTATCAAGCTACCAAAAAACTACTTTACTGAATTAGAAAAAATTATAACAAATTTCATTTGGAATAACAAAAGATCAAGAATATCAAGGGAAATAATGAAATAATGAAAAAAATGTGAAGGAAGGGGGCCTAGCAGTACCAGATATTAAACTATACTATAAAGCAGCAGTCATCAAAACAATATGGTACTGGCTAAGAGATAGAGAGGAGGATCAATGGAATAGACT